>NC_082686.1:48334236-48634236 GCF_949987515.2 Delphinus delphis | reverse complement strand
TTTGCTAACAGCAGCCGTGTGGGTAATCATCTCCCTTTTATAGATGAAACCCAGGAGGGCAAGGAACTTGTTCATGGTCGTTTCATTTCAGCTTCTAGGAGTAGAAGGGAAAATCAGGTCTCCTCCTTCCTTTGAAAGTGTTCCTGCCTTTATATCAATACAGAGTCCCCTTCATTTTAATTCAGGTGAGAAGTTGTCGTGAGCCTCACAGTTTTCCCAGTCCTGGTCCCAATTTTAAAACCATATTTATCAGGGGAAAGAGGATGAGGCATGTATTTCAGTAGAAAGATTGGGGATTGAACAAACTTGGATTCAGTCACTTACCAAATGCATGATCTGGACAAATTAGTTGACATCTCAGAGTCTCAGTTTTCTCAACCATATAATGGGAAAGATATGTATCTCTTGGTATTGTTGAAAGGATTAGAAGTAATGTTATATCAAAGCACCAGGTACATAGCAGTCACTCCGTAAATTGTACCTGTTACTAATCTTGATGTTAATAAAGTGGAATGACTTTATTACAGCTGGGTACCTGTACATAGCTAACTGGGTATGATTAATTAGAATACATATATGTATTTGAATCAAGAGATGGCAAAACCCCAGATGAGTTGGGTTTAGTATTAATAATAGCATGCACTTGTACAGCATTTTGCAATTAATGGAGTACTTTCAGCTACATTCATTTTAACCTTACAAAAACTAATGTGGTTGGTGGGCAGGGCAGCATTAATCATATGAAAGAAGACTTGTGCCTGGCCACTCTGCCAGTAAAAACAGCTGGCACTAACCCTCAGTCTTTGGATTCCTAGTCCTGCAGATTCTATCCCCAGCCTCATCCTCCGAGAATTAATAGTACTTCTCAGTTTTCTTTCAGAGAATGAAACAAGGCAATTATTATAGCTAAAAAGTTTCACATGTTTGGATTCTTTATCTGCAAGGCATGAATATCTTCGGTGAACCAAGATTTTAAGAAAATCCCATTCTCCTGATTATGTGTGGACTTGGTTTTAAAAGCAGATGCCCAGAGATGTCACTAACAACTTCTCTTGTTCTAGTGTCGGCCCCCTAGTGACTCATCTGGTGAGATTGTCACCTTCTGAAATGTTGTGGATAAAATGTTTGATTTTGTTAAATATGTATTTATGCATAACTGATTTTTTTAGGTATTTGGTCCAATCTAGCATTTCCCCCCACTCTAGTCACTAAGCTTATATTGATTTATGTGGCTTGATTTTAAAAACTCAGTGATAAAACTGGTTCCTGCAGTTGTGATGCTCATAAATTGGTCTTTTGACCAGTTACTGCTTTATAGCCTCCTTCGTGACAAGCAGTCAACAAGGCCTAAGCCCAGGTCTGCAGATTTCTTTCTTAAGTTAGCTGTGTTCACTAAGGAGTAGTAACACAGTAGCTGTGTTGTAGGAGTAGGAAACAGATGCCACCAGACATTTTACACTTAGAGGAAATGAGCACCTGACTGTGTGTTAGCGTGTGTGCTGTGGCCAGATTTCTTTTTTAACATCTTTATTGGAGTATAATTGCTTTACAATAGTGTGTTAGTTTCTGCTTTATAACAAAGTGAATCAGCTATACATATACATATATCCCCATATCTCTTCCCTCTTCCGTCTCCCTCCCACCCTCCCTATCCCACCCCTCCAGGTGGTCACAAAGCACCAAGCTGATCTCCCTGTGCTATGCGGCTGCTTCCCACTAGCTATCGATTTTACATTTGGTAGTGTATATATGTCCATGTGTGGCCAGACTTCTAATCCATATAATTACATTAAAAAATGTTATTACAGTTTCTTTGAAACCAGTCCTTTTTTCACATTTCATCACATAAGGGAAAAAACAGTGCTTTGCCAATAAAAGTGTGTTTTTTATAATTTGGAAAAAATTAATATTAAAGCACATCAAAACCTTAAAAATCAAAATGAAAAAGGAAAATGTGGCAGTGATGTAAAAACTATTTTCTAACATTGTAACAATTATAATTTTCTTAACTTTCTGATCCACATATATCCATATGTGTGTACAAGCTTCTAATGGCTGTAAACAGGGCACTTTATATTCGACTCTTAAAAGCATTTTTTCTATGTACTTTTTTTACATTTCTACATAGCTATAAAGTTTATTTTTATTTTTAACAGGTGGAAAATGCATTTACTGGGCTACTGGGCTACAAGGACATTCATGTACTTGACTTTAGGTAAATAGACTTTAAAAATGCACATGTTTTGTGGAACTCTTTATTTCAAATGGAATATCGTTTTGTGTTTATTATGTATACTCTAACAATGATTCAAAATGATGTGAATACTGTAATTCAATACTATTTTGTTAAATTCATATTCCTTTTTAAAAAATTTATTTTTTAAAATTATATTGGGGTATAGTTGATTTATAATGTGTTAGTTTCAGGTGTACCACAAAGTGAATCAGTTATACATATATCCACTCTTTTTTAGATTCTTTTCCCATATAGGCCATTACAGAGTATTGAGTAGAGTTCCCTGTGCTATACAGTAGGTCCTTATTAGTCATCTGTTTTATATATAGTAGTGTGTATATGTCAATCCTATAAATTCATGTTCCTAATGCTGGTTTTTCAGGTGAAGAAACTGAGTCAGAAAAAGGCAAAATAATATATTCAAGGAGATATATTAAATTGTAGTTGGGCCAGGGTAAGAACTTAGGAATTCATGTCCCCAGCTTGCTGCTGACAAGTCACACTGCTTTTATTTGGCACTGAAGGGAGCCTGAAGTCAGATTAGATGTGACCTCAGCGTGCTCCTAATGCTCATCAGTGCTACACTAAGGTGACTTTGACGTCTCCGTGTATGGCCGCTCTGGAAGGGATGTGTTCATCAACATAACAGTTCTGGGTAAATCAGACACCTCTTTTTTTTTTTTGCGATACGCGGGCCTCTCACTGTTGTGGCCTCTCCCGTTGCGGAGCACAGGCTCCGGACGCGCAGGCTCAGCGGCCATGGCTCACGGGCCCAGCCGCTCCGCGGCATGTGGGATCTTCCTGGACCGGGGCACGAACCCGTGTCCCCTGCATCGGCAGGCGGACTCTCAACCACTGCACCACCAGGGAAGCCCCAGACACCTCTTTTTAAGACATTTCTTCCCTACTTACGACCTGCAGCATAATACTTGTGAACATTTACTGAGTGAATACTTCTGGCCTCTTCACATTCCTGAGCTCACTTAATTGTCAACTCTTTCAGCAAAAATATCATTATTAATACTTATTTTGCAGAGGAGCAAACAGGTTTAAAAGGATGAAGTATTAGCCCAAGGTCAGAGAGTTTTTAAGTTAGAGCATAAGAGGGATTTTGAAACAAAGTGGCTGACTTTATAGCTCTCGCTCTTAACCTCTGTGCTAGACTGAGTCCTCTGAAGGTTTGGAGCATGTGGGTGGTAGCTGTGGCCCACCTGTTGGATGCAGGGGAGCATGAGCATAATTAACAGTGTATGCATCTTTGGCATAGTCTTGTCACAACTTCTGGGTTTTCCAGAAATAACAGCAAGCACTTACGAGCACAGTGTGCCAGTATTTATATTCAATCGAGCACAGTGTGCCAGTATTTATATTAATTCATTTAATCCCAACAGCCATGCTGTGAAAGACTTATTGTTATCCTCCTTTTTTTCTGACAAGGAAACCAGAGCACAGGGAATTTAAGTGTTTTATCTAAGGACACTCGGCTAATTATTGGTACAGGGGCGAGGGCAAGCATGGTAAATTGACCCTCCACCTACTCTCACACCATGACCTGTCTCCCAGTTCAGCCTTAGCCCTTTGCACAGGATACTTGCCTCCAGCTGTGACTAAAGCTCACATGAGAGCCTGAGAAGGTGAGGCTTTTGAAGTCCTCTCTCATTTGGCAGCACTTGAAAGGCAGCTTGGCCTTTGGGATCAACTTGTCTAGGTTTAAATCCTGCCTTTGGCACTGTTGGCTGGATGGTTTTGGATAAATTAACAAGCCTTAACTTCTCCTTTGTATAAAAAAGATAACTTATACAATTTATATTAATCCTGCTTTATTAAAAAATACTTTTAAATGCTTTGGGTAAATTATTTAGTTGTTTTGTTTCTCAGTTTCTTTACCTGTAATATGGGGATGTTCATGGTCCTTAATAAGTTTTCATGAGGATTAAATGAATTAATTTTTGTAAAATGCATAGCACATGGGAAGTTCTACTACATTAAATAAATGAATATTAAATAAATAAATATTAAAGGCTATGCAATATCCTGTAAGTTAGTCAGTCCTGACCTTTCCCAACCCCTTAGAACCTTACTATATACCATCTGATTTTCTTTTATTCATTTTAATACCACATAACACATTGTATCCCCCCAAAAGTATTCCCAATTTTGTTAGTGCCAACAGCTGGAGTTCTCTGCTGATCTACTGAAAAAAAGTTTATTTATAAAGAGATAACCATATATTAATTGTTCAAAAGTATTTTTAACAAGTTTGAAGACAGTAAAGACTATTGATTTTAAAATAGAATATTTTCTCCACCTTTGCTATCTTCCTTCAATGTACAGGAATTTGTCATTATCTAGTATATACAAGCATTTTCATTTAAAGAAACATTTCAGAGGAAGTACATTAAGAACTTGTAGTTTGATGAATTATATGACAATTATAACGCTCTTAAACTCTGCTTAACACTTTCCATTTTTGTTTTCAGATCCCCTAAGGAAAATGGCAGGTAGAGTAACTTTTGGCACTTTCTATACTGTCCACCTAATGAGGAGGTAGTTCAGAAAATATGGTAGCCCAACGTCCAAGGGAGTGTGGCTTAATTTCTTTATTACTTCCAGTATCACTGTTCATCTCCTTACAGATGAGTTGGCCAACATTTTTTTGTTAAGAGTCAGTAAATATTTCAAACCTTTTCACACTATACAGCCTCTGTCGCATCTACTCACCTCTGTCACTATCTGTCAGATGAAAGTAGATGTAAGCAGTATATTGAAAATGAATGAGCGTGGCTGTGTTCCGATAAAACTTATTCATGGACCCTGAAATGTCAATTTCATGTGATCTTCACATCACAAAATATTGTTATTTTGATTTTTTTCAACCATTTAAAATATAAAATCCATTAACTCATGGACAGTGGGCTGGATTTAGCTCACAGGCTGTAGTTTACAGACTTCTGTCATAGGCTGCTGACTGACAAGTACTTTTATTTTTTAATCTATTTTTATTTAGTTTTAAATCAAAAAAATTTTTTTGAGGTATAGTTGATTTACAATTTTTTTTTTTTTTTCTTTTTGGTGGTACGTGGGCCTCTCACTGTTGTGGCCTCTCCCGTTGCGGAGCACAGGCTCAGGATGCGCAGGCTCAGCGGCCATGGCTCACGGGCCTAGCCGCTCCGTGGCATGAGGGATCTTCCCAGACTGGGGCACGAATCCATTTCCCCTGCATCAGCAGGCAGACTCTCAAATCACTGCGCCACGAGGGAAGCCCTGATTTACAATTTTATATAAGTTTCAGGTGTACAACATAGTGATTCACAATTTTTAAAGGTTATACTCCATTTATAGTTATTGTAAAATATTGGCTATATTCCCTGTGCTGTACAATATAGCCTACAACAAATACTTTAAAATATTGAGTTATACTTAATTTAAAATTGGAATAAAAACTGGCATTAATGAAAACACTTTCAAGTATACTATTGTCATTGAATAATATAATCAAGTGTCATTTTAAGTGGTAAATGAAAGGGAGAAAGCTGATCTCTATCATAGTTCATTTGCGAAAACAGCTGCTCTCTGGAACTTCTTAGAAGCATAATATAAAAACATAGTCAATTCGCCTTGTGAAGGTTGCTTGTCATTTTATCTTTGAACTCAACTTTATTTAAAATTTACTTTCTCTTGAAAGATTGATAACCATAATATAGAAAACATGAAGCAAATTCATAAGCTAAGTACAGAGATGTTTAGAGATACGGTAATATTTCTTCATTGTAATATCTTTTTAAAATATTTTTATTGAAGTATAGTTGATTTACAGTATTATATTAGTTTCAGGTGTGGAACATAGTGACTCAGTATTTTTATATATTATATTCCATTTAAAGTTACTATGAAATATTAGCTATATTCCCTGTGCTGTACGATATATCCTTGTAGCTTATTTATTTTATACATAGTAGTTTGTATTTCTTAATCCTCTACCCCTATCGTGCCCCTCCTCCCTTTCCTCGTCCCACTGGTAACTACTAGTTTGTTCTCTATATCTGTGAGTCAGTTTCTGTTTTGTTATATTCATTCGATTATTTTATTTTTCAGATTCCACATATAAATGATAACATAGAGTATTTATCTTTCTCTGTCTGACTTATTTCACTAAATGTAATACACTCCAGGTCAATCCATGTCATTATGCCTTCATTTATATAAGATATAAATATAATATCTTACATTTGAAAAGGGCTTTCTGACTTCCTCATTTTCATTTATATTATTTTAGCAAATATTCACTAAGTGTCTGCTAATTGGGCAAACCTTGTGCCTGCAAAAATGAATAACTGTTGGTCTCCATCATCTAGGAACACAGTCTAATTAAAAGTGCTTTCAGAGATATGTCAAAGTACGGGTTCTTTTGTTTTTTCATTTTATTTTCTTATATCGCTGTAAGATAGTGAAAATGAGAATATTCATTCTCCTTTTGGAGGCAATTTTGCCTTAGAGAGGCAAACTGATTTGACGTAGCTTACGTGACTAGAGGTTATCAGATATTTTGTCCAAAGTAATCAGGATTTGGGTTTCTGTACTCTTAGCATATGCAGACTGCTCTGTGTGTTTATATTATAGGTATATGTGTTGATGGTCAATATTCAACCAAAAGATAGTTTAATTGCTGCCCTCTTGGGGAGATTAGAATGTTAAAACAACCCAAATTCTGATGTTAATCCTGTGATCAAAGAATGGTTTCAGTTGCTGAGTGCTAAGTTCTCTATCGGGACACAGACAACAATTCAATATGAAACCATTAGATTTTATGATAGAATTGTTAACCTAAGTACAGTTTCTAAAATTGTTCCGTATTGTCAGATATTAACCAGTTGGTGGAGTTTATTCATAACTTTCTGGTATACTTTTATTTTGAGCTGTGTGTGAATGAATGTGTGGCACAGAAATAGTCTATTTATATAATACGTAACACCCCTCTCTCTCTCCATAAGCATTTATATACACATGAAATTTTCTATTTGCTTTGTACCTCTTTCAAGATGCACACATTATTTTAAGTTATTAGGACCCATTTGAAGTGAATAAACAAAATATCTGCCTGGTACACACACTTCAAAAATTCAGCTCCAGGCCTTGTAAGTATGCACCTTCTTCCTAATAGAAGTATGAGAGAAGAAGGGATGTCTGAGTTTCTCTGAAATATCTTTAGTTTGATCAGTTGTCACGATATGTAGTATCATTATTTTTTCTATTTAAAACCTGCACACATCAAACAGCCAATCAGGGCATTAGAGGTGAGGAATAAGGGTAAATTTCACCTCCACATGATTGATGTCTCTGGAAATAGCAGTCAGACAGAGAAACTTTCCTCTACATAGCAGTTGTTTCAGTTTAGAAGATGAAAGATGATGCTATGGTGATGGTTGGTTAACTTGGAGTTGCTGAGTTTAGAGAGCCAGCATAGCTTTCTTCAGTCAGATAACGTTTTGTCACCAGTGTGCATTCTGCGTCTTACGTACTTTCTTTTTCTCTTGGCTTTTATTCTGTTCCTCATCTTGAGATGTCTCTGTATTCCATTTGCCATGCCAGAACTAAGTCTGTTCTGGGTCATGCTGAAGTTCTCCGATCTGAGAATAAATGGTTTTCTGATACCTCAAGCATTACTTTGAGTTCTCTTTCCAGGACAAAAACTTGGTAATAAATTACAGTATCTCTGTGAGGCATTTTATCTTCTTTAAAGAATGTATCCTTACTAGACAAGGTAGATGATATTAGAAGTGTTATTTTTAGAAGTCCAAGGGAAACATTGGGAGACAAATTATATTTTGCCAGTAAAGAGTAAGGCTTGTGATCTAACCCAGACTGCCTGATTTGCTCAGATTTCTTGATCCAGGAACATTTCTCTTGGTCTTCTCCCTATGCTATTTAAAAGTCATGCAAAGCACATGGTAGGCTCTCAGTAAAGGCTTGACTCTCCTTGTCTGATTTTCTTTGTAGCCTTGTCTGATTTTCTTTGTAGCTCAAGTGCTAACTGGCACAACCTTTTCTTCTTCTCCATTTTTTCCCTTATCACTGCTTCCTTAGAGCCTTAGAGTCTTAGAGCCATATTAACATGTTAATAGGTTGGGCATAGATCCCAAGGAGAAGCTCACCTTTCTGGAGATGTAGGCATGGTCCATCCCACAGAGCTTGGAAAGAGCATGCACATCCTTACAGAGTTGGGTTCTGGCTGTGAAGCAGTGTTCCTAAAATCATTACTCAGAAGACACAAATGTATGAGGATAATATGCATGCTCTTTAGGGTGAAAAATTACTCTTTCATATTTAGAGACTTAAAAACCCTTCAGATTAAGTCAGGAGTATCACATACTGTCATTTAAGTGGCACAAATTCAATGGTCTTATCTGCCTGCATTACTGAATAAAATTGACTGTTTGTTTTTTCATTATTTTCAAAAGTATTTAGTGAACTGCTGTGAGCCAGGTATTGTGTCCTAAATGCTTGGGACACATGTGGTGTGGTAAGTTGTGACCAGTAAGTGTCCCTCATACTATTTTATTTCACATTGGGGCCATCATTTGGTTATTTTAGCATGTTTTACTGAATTTATTTCTTTACAAAAGGAGATCAGGAATTACTCATGAATCAACATATTGCGATATGAAAAATTAAGGGTTTGAGGGAATTTACAGATGACAAGCAGATGTCTCGCCACTTAGTAGGGCATCCGGGTGTCAAAATGCTCAATTACCACTTTAAAACTCCCTAAACCACCCTGTTGGAAGTGGTAGCTTATCAGATCTGGGAGGAAAACCTTGCTGACCTTAGAGTGGGACAGGAACATCGTATCATGCCTGGCTGCTTCTGTGGCAGGTGAGGGGTAACACCTTCATGGCTTCCCCTGTAGGCCCTGGACAAGATCAGAATGCCAGTGTTCCCAGGAAGGAGAGGTCTCTTGAGACCAATTTATGCTAACCAAACCACAAAATACAATGCCGATTGATCTATTTAAAGCAAGAAATATATCTGCCAACTGACTAATTATTGCATTGGCTTAGCTCATGCATTCTTTCCCCATAGGACAGTCTGTAGGGAATTATAATCAAAAGTTCCTTTTGCAAGCTTGAGATCAGAGAAAGGAAGTTGGGTGATCCTAATGGCCAGTATCAAAGTCATGCTAGCCTGTTGCAGCTGTCTCCAGTCTAGGGATCTGTGTTACAAGGAAGCCACAATACACTGATCAGAAACTTTTCACTAATGGTAGCATAAATTAGTTGACTAACCCTTTTTCTAGACTCTATGAGACACTTCTCATTATCCTGACACTTTTTTTTGAGATATATGAATACCTTAATTAGGCTGCAGTTTTCTCTTTATATTCAGGCAGGTATAGATTTCTGTTAATTTGATAGGCACTTAATGCCAGGTACCAAGCCAAACATTGGAGATAGAAACTCAAGGAGAGACTGCAAGGCAGTCACTATAAACAGAATCTTTTTACAAAACAGCAAAGGCTATAATCAAGGAATATATAAGTGAGCTCAGAGGAGGAAGTGCTTAATTTATTTGAGTGCTTTGCTTTGGGCATCATTTTGCTCCTATAGAATGTCTGAAGGTGGCAGATTATTTCCATTGCACATCTGCCTTCAGTGGTTTCTCTTTGGGAGGGTGGGATCCCTCTGGAGGGATCTTGGTGTGTCTTGCTGGGTACTGCCTCTGATGGCTGTGTCTCATAGACTGGCTGGAAGCCAGAATGATGAGTAGAGCAAAGCCATTCTCATAATGACTTTTTTCTGGTAGTAGTTTAATTAAAGTTACTGAGAGTGTAGCAAAGTAGTTCAGAATACAGGTACTGGAGTCAGGCAGATCCGTGTTTGAATCTTGACTCTATCTATCCCTTATATATGGTGAAATTTTAGGCAAGTCTTTTAACTTCTTTAAAGCTCGGTTTCTTAATAATAATCTGAAGGTAATAAAACCTTCATAAGGTTATTATGAATATTAAGTGAGATTAAAGCCTGTGAAATACCTGTCACATTGTAAGCACTTACAAAAATGTTAGTTTTTAGCTGTTAGATAAATCTGAGTGTCTAGAAGGAGTAATTCTGTTGGCTTAAAAATTTTATATTCTGATGTTTCTTCAAAATGACTATTTAAGAAAATATCAAATGACATATCATGTCCTACTAATTATTTTCACTTTATCCTTTATTCCAAGAAATCTTCTCTTTGCTTGTGGAAAGATAGTGAAAAGGCCCCATTCCTAGACAAAGTTATTTCTTAGCACTTGTCAAACTTTTATTCAGCACATTAAGGAGGGAACCAACAGAAAAATGAGACCTAGTTTCTAGAGCATTTGAAAGAAGTATATATAGTTAATTGGGAAAGGATTGTTAAGTTAGACACAACATTGCTAAATGCCCTACTGGTTAGTAAAATCATAAACTTTGGATTTATCGTTCTATCAGGCCAAAAAACCCATCACATTTTAGTAGTTCTTTTTTACAATCCACTATTAAACTTTATAGGACTGTAAATTGTCTGTGCTATAAAACAAAAGTATGTCTCCTGAGAGACTTAGATAACTGTCATATTAGAAAATATTCTAGCATGATATTTTTAAAAAGTCATCAATTTGCTTTATCTCCAAATATTTCATATTTTCCTCTCACAGTAGGCAACTATGTTTTAGTTCCTAGTAATTAAGCTTCTTCATTGCTTCACTCCCCATTGTGGAGTACATAATTCATCCAGCAACAGTAATAAAGAGATATGAGAGGATTTCCCATTGTTGAGTAGAGTTAGAGGGTTTTGTTTTGTTTTGTTCTTTTAAATCAGGTAGGAAAAAGGCTAATAGGGAAAGAAGGAAGCAGGCTGATAGGGAAAAGGAGCAGTTGGCTTTGAAGGGGTGAGAACATGGGGGAAGAATACGCTCAGGTATTGTGCAGGGTTGACTCTGCGGCCTCCTTAGACCCCTTTCCATGTTCTTAGATCTATAACCCTCTGTTCTCTGGGAAGAAGGGGATGGCTAAAGGTTTCCCAGAGTCTTCAGAGAATGGTGATGGAATCCATGCTTTTTGAGACTCTCCCTCTAGGTCTAATGTTTGTTCTTGGTGGGTTCAAAGCTCCTTTCTTTGTGTTTCCTTGGTGGGACCTAATCTGTTTCTCTTTTCATCCATAGTGGCATAGATGTTCACTATGCAGTTACCTTCAATGGTGATGCCATCAGCAATACCACCTGGGACCTAATTAGCCTTCACTCCAACAAGGTGGAGAACCATGGTCTTGTGGAGTTGGATGATAAGCCCACTGCTGTTTATACAATTAGTAACTTCAGAGATTATATTGCTGAGACACTGCACCAGAATGTTTTGCTGGGGACCTCCTCTTTGAATCTGGATCCTGACTCCCTTCAGCTTATTGATGGTAAGTTGGATAACCATTAAGTCTTTGTACAGTTTTAGTTTCTTTTCCAGTATATTCTGGGAAAACTAATTTCCAAAAATATTTATGGTTCTGGCACTCTCTAGACTGCATGAGACAGAAGCCATCCTGATGTGAATGGCGCTTTAGCCATGCAGATAATTTGGGTAGATCAATCAGGGGTTTCTGGTGGAAGAATGGCATGAGGATTAAGATATGCCATAGGCAAAATGAGGTTGTTTAGGAAACTAAATCCATAAACAACATAGTGAGGTCTTCCTTTTATGTGGAGCCTGTGGTGGAGCTACTTCCTAGAAGGTGTCCTAAAAAAGAGGTCAACAGTTCTCTCAGAATTTCCAAGCAAGTTTAACAAAAGCTTTAGGATATCCAGTACAAACTAATTCAGGTGCTTTGACCTTTCAGTAGATGTACATTTCAATTGCTCAGAATTTTATTCCTAAAATCCATTTCTGTTTGTTTTGCCAGCTTCAGAGTTCTGAATGGCTGCAGCTTTCTAGGTGACTCAATCATCTTAAAAGATATGTTCATCTTTGATCTCATGCTACTTGTTTTCCATAGAAGACAAGATAACTGAATACACAGTTGAAAAAGAATTTTGGAAAATACTTACATTTTCCAAAAATAGGGTCTTTGACTTCTGTTTGATCCCTTTATGCCAGTGAACAGGTGAATTAAGAGAGATTCTGCTTCTATTTTTGTGTATGCACCAGATCACCTTTCTGACAATCCTTTCTTTTTAGCTTTTATTGATTCCTTCTCTCCTCCAGGCAAAATCATTTTCTTTTTTGTCTGTGTTCACATACATTATATAAATGTCCCTCATATTGTTTTATAATATGTATTTATCTGTGACATAGGGAACAGTTCCACAAAAGAAACTTGACTTTATTAATGTTTATAGCCTCAATCTCATCAAAGTCCATGGTAAGTAGCAAGGATTCAGTAAATCTTATTGAATTAAATTATACAATCTACTCTGTTAACCTTATGGCTTAGTATTGGTATAGTGATAAACTCTCTGGTGTCTTACCCCATTTTTCAAAGGCACTTTCTGCCGAAAAGGAAATAGTTTTGCATAATTTTCTCCATTTTTAGCATCAACTAAATGAGTTGGAATTTCAGTTCAACTTTGTTATTAAAATGAAAAAAAATTAGTTTTAAAGCAACTACTTCATAGGAATCTTGAAAAGAGTAAAAAATTGCTTGATAAAGGAAAGAAAATAATATAGCAGTGTCCTAAATGTAATGATGGGGAGAATATTTATTTTATGTTTGAGTCTTATAATTTAGACAGATTGTGCTAATATAAGTACAATATTTGAATAAAGTATCAAGCATTTTCTAAGCGACTCCCCATCTGTTCTACCCAAATGTAAGCTGTAAAAAGGAAAAACTTGGTTTTTAGTTGTCCCTGAACCTCAAGTACAATTGTGTCTCAACTAAAAATGTTCTTTAATGTTACTCTTTCTTTAGTGAGAGGAGTTTTACTTCCCCAAAGTGAAGACCAAGTTTGGAACACCCAAAGTTCAAGTCTTCAGGAAACCTTACCATCTATTCTGGTAAGTATGTTTCTGTGTTTTACTCCTAGAACCAGGCCCTCAAGCTTTTCTTCTTTGTACACTTACCTGCTTACTTTGGTATCATGACTTTCCCAAGCTGTTCCTATTACACATATTCTCTTATATCATCCTTGGGACATTATTCATAGTAGTCAGCTCATGGGACCCAAGTATTGGTTCAGATAATTTAAGCCTTCTACAGTTGGTTAAATGAAGTCCACACATTTGGCATTGCCAAAGTCCACACATGGTAGAAAGCTTATTTATGGTTCATACTTGCTTGGTGATAATTAAGCTATAAGTGCCCACTGAGTTGTTCTCTAAAAGTTACCCAGAAATAGTTTTTATAGCCAAGATTATAAATTTGGTGTACATAGATACAGAGTATACATTTTTGTTCCAAGGATTGTATTGAAGAAAAAGTTTAGACTCCAAAGCATATAGAACAGTGTGTGTATGGAAAGGAGAGAAGGCAAGAGTATTGGCTAGTTGACAGGGATGGTATATCAGGCCTGCATTTTTTTTTTCATATTTAAGTCCATTTATTTCTAATGTTATTTATCCTTACATGTGTGTTTTTTTTAATTGCACTTTGAAGTTGTAGAATTTCTTTTTTTTTTTTAATTGGCATATAGTTGCTTTACAATGTTGTGTTAGTTTCTGCTGTACAGCAAAGTGAATTAGCCACACGTATACATATATCCTCTCTTCCTTGGATTTCCTTCCCATTTAGGTCACCACAGAGCAGTGAGTAGAATTTCCTGTGCTTTACAGTCTGTTCTCATTAGTTATCTATTTTATACACAGTAGTGTATATATGTCAACCCCAATCCATCCCACCCCCACCTTCCAATCAGGCCTCCTTTTAACCTGGGCAGAAAGCATTCCCATTTGCACAGAAACAGCATGGAATGAACTTTCCTTTTTGTTCTTACCACTTAACTCCCCTGGACACTCTTCTGCCCCCTTCAAATCTCCACTTGCCATGTCATCTACAGGGAGGCATCCAGTAGAAAAGAAAGTGGCTTCCTCAAGTGCAGGTAAAACAACAACCACAACACCTGTAGAGACTAAGCTGTCTACAACACGACTATACGATCTTTTATTATCACATAGTCACAGAATGGAGACTCCCTTCTTCTTCATTCCCTGCTCCTTCTACCCTCCTGAGACTTCTTTTCTGTCTCATATGGCAAAGAAGAAATTAATGTTAATTAATTTCAGATACTTGTTTCCTGGCTTTAATCCAGCAATTGAAATTTAGAAAGTCTGCCCCAAATTGGCTTAACCAATATATACAGCCATTACTTCTGCTCAGGTATAGAGCAACTCAGTTATGAAATGTGGAGTCACTGGAAATACTCTTTTTCACCAAGTTGAATGTTGGAGAAAAAAGGTTAGAGGGGGATTGATATCAGAGATTACATTCATTTGGTGTTTGTTTATTCATTCACTTATTAATTCAAGTATATTTATTTTGTGCTTTTCATGTGCCAAGTGCTGGGGAAACTAAGATGAATAAGGTGTGGCCTTGCCTACAAGAAGTTTCCGGTCTGGTGGTTGTAGACAGACTTCTACACAAATAAAGTAGTGCTGTCATAGGATTTCGTCCAAGGTGCGGTGGCAGGGAGTGGTGATCCACTGCGAACATGGTACATTCCGCTCCTTCTAATCCCATTCTACTCAGGGCTTCTGTAACCACAGATCTGTGATGATATCTTAGAACGATGTAAAGACAGAAATTTCTGCATAAGCCAGGGGTTGCAAACTGGAGACCAGCTGACTGGATCCAGCTATAGGCATGTGCTTTGGGGCCAATTTTTTTTTTTTAAATTTTTATAAATTTATTTATTTATTTTTGGCTGTGTTGGGTCTTCGTTGCTGCGCAAAGGCTTTCTCTAGTTGCGGTGAGCGGGGGCTACTCTTTGTGGCAGTGCGCGGGCTTCTCATTGAGGTGGCTTCTCTTGTTGCGGAGCACGGGCTCTAGGCACGTGGGCTTCAGTAGTTGTGGCTCATGGGCTCAGTAGTTGTGGCTCATGGGCTTCAGTAGTTGCGGTGCATGGGCTCTAAAGCACAGGCTCAGTAGTTGTGGCGCATGGGCTTAGTTGCTCCACGGCATGTGGGATCTTCCCGGACCAGGGCCCGAACCCGTGTCCCCTGCATTGGCAGGCAGATTCTTAACCACTGCGCCACCAGGGAAGCCCCCAAATTTTTTAAAAAGCCAATATTTAAAAGTAAGGAGATTTTTGCGTAAAAATGCAGATTTCCAACTTCTTTTGAAAACCGGAAGATCTGATATCATTAGGTTTACATTTCCCATTGCAGAAAGTGGCTAGAGCTTGGCTCAAAGAAGCTACCCCTTTAATTATTGGCAAACACTGACTACCTGGACTCATTTGTTCATTTATGTTGCCTCTTCTGTGGTTCTATTTGCATTTAAGCCAACTCCTTAGTTTTTCAATTTGAGGAGACATTGCAATGTTAATGGGTGATTAAAAAACATGAAAGAAAAGAATGATTAATTAGAGGTATCTGATTATTGCTTCTCCTCCTCCCCCTCCTCCCCTCCTCCTCCCCGTTCCCTCCTCCCCCTTCTCCCCCTCCTCCTTTTCCTCCCCCTCCTCCCCCTTCTCTCCCTTCTCCCCCTACTCCCACTCCTCTCTCTCTGTTCTTTAATAGAAATGAGATTTTTTTAATCCGATTTTATTTTTAGAAATTATTTTAGACTTAAGAATGTTGGGATATTGAATTTGACACCTTTTGGCCTCCTGGTTTGGAAAATCACTTGTTGCACAGTATGCTTCCTATAGCACTTAGCAAACTTTTCAATTGGCCTTAGCAGAAGTGAAACTGGCCAATATAATATTGAACCTGTTAATATACTACATTGAACTAAAAGAAGAATTCATGAGTTGAATTTGTTACTATGGGAACATCTATTCATATAAAAATAAATAAAGTGCTATTCCTGGCATGTATGTGTTCATCTTTCAAAATATATGAGAGAGCTTCATTGCCCTGCCCTTTTTTTTTTTTTTTACTGGGTACTTGTTTGGAATAGATGGTCTTCCTTCTTTATTTAAAAAGTCAAGTTGTGGGCTTCCCTGGTGGCGCAGTGGTTGAGAGTCCGCCTGCTGATGCAGGGGATGTGGGTTCGTGCCCCGGTCTGGGAAGATCCCACATGCCGCGGAGTGGCTGGGCCCATGAGCCATGGCCGCTGAGCCTGCGCGTCTGGAGCCTGTGGGAGAGGCCACAGCAGTGAGAGGCCCGCGTACCACACACAAAAAAAAAGTCAAGTTGTTTACTTTCACATTTTACGTTGTTTACTTGTGGCTTAATTTTTATTAAAGATATTGTGTATTGTTTTAACTTTTATGAACTGAAAAGGAGTTTATAGGTATATCGAAATCATATATATTACTTGAGCATATCTTTTTCATTGAGGATTCAGCTGCTTTCCTAATGTGTGTCAGATCATAGGCTCTGTCTGATAAAACTCAGTTTCTTAAGTGTAGGTCGAAGAGCTTAGCCTTCTCTCTTAGAATTTCGAAAAAATGCACACGTAGAATTTACAAGGATGTAAATATGCCTTACTCAGCTGGAAGCACAGGTGGCTTTAACATATCTCTATAAGTGGTTTTAGGTAATTCAGAGGAAAACAAGTGAATTCCCTGGTATGGTATGACACTCATCATCGTACCAACATTTTTGAGGGACAGAACTTAGTATTGAGTAAATGGCCTTCTTACTTTTCACTGAATACATGTATAGTTTTAGATAATAGAAAAAAAATGAGAAAGAAAGAAACTTTTCCTCATATACAAACAGCCTCCATTTTCAACATAGACGTTTAAATATTAGAAAATGGTTTTTCCTCCTTTCTCTCCTTTGTGTTCACCTGGGTCTTTTAGATTTGTGCATGTATGCTAACCTGAATGAGAATAGACTGCCAAGTCTGCTAGCTCCGGTTTCTCCGCTGGAAATCCTTTTGCCCTCTGTATGTATTCCTCAATGAACAGTCTGGTATAGTGAGTGAAGCACGGGGGCCGAACTCTAGAAACTCAGAATCTGGTTCTGACTTTTTTTTCTCTATTTTTTGTGACTGTGGGCATTTCACTTCTATGAACCTCAGTTCCTTATTTTTAATAGGCAAGTTGGGACTAAATGATTCTTAAGAGTCTTTCTAGTTATAAAATTTGATAGTTTTGTTACATTCAAACATATGTGCATGCTCAGCCCCACTTCCTAACATAAGATTTTTATAAACCAAAGGATGGCCTTATAAAGCACTGAGCCTTTGGCAACACAAAAGCTTCTATTTGTTTTACTTCTACATTCTGGAATTCAGTTGGTTGTCTTTTCATTTATCTGGAATTGAGCTGTTGCTCTCTCCATCTGGTCAATTCATTTTATTCCCCCTAGCTTTATTGAGATATAATTGACATCCAACACTGTATAAATTTAAGGTGTGTAATGTGATGATTTGATACACATATATTGTGAAGTACTTATCACAATAGAGTTAGTTAACACCTCCGTAACTTCACATAATTACCTTTTTTTTTTTTTTTTGGTGGTAAGAACATTTAAGATTTACTCGTTAGACAAATTTCAAGTTTATAACACAGTACTGTTAACTATAGCCACCACGTTGTACATTAGCTACCCAGAACTCATTCAGCTTATAACTGCAAGTTTGTACTTTTTAACTGACATCTCTCCATCTCCCCATCGCCAGACTCTGGAAAACACCATTCTACAGTTGTTTTTATGAGTTTGGCTTTCTCAGATTCTACATATAAGTGATATCATACAGTATTCTTCTGACTTATTTCACTTAGCATAATGCCCTCAAGGTCCATCCCTGTTGTCACAAATGGCAGGATTTCTTTCTCTTTCATGGCTGAATAATATTCCATTGTATATATGTAACACATCTTCTTTATCCATTCATCTGTCAGTGGACACTTAAGTTGTTTCCATATCTTAACTATTGTGACTAATGCTGCAGTGAACATGGGAATACTATAGATATCTCTTTGACACACTGATTTAATTTCCTTTAGCCATATACTCAGAAGTGGGTATTGCTGGATCACATGGTAGTTCTATTTTTAATTTTATGAGGAAAAAATTTTTTTCCACACACCATTGCCAGCACTTTTGTCTTTTTGACAATAGCCATTCTAACAGGTGTGAGGTGATATTTCACTGTGGTTTTGATTTGCATTTCCCTGATGATAGTGATGTTGAATATCTTTTCATGTAGCTATTGGCCATTTGGATATTTTCTTTCTGTTTTTCTCAGACCTCCTATGGATACACCTTCTCCACACTTCTTGCTGCCTGTTGTGGCAGAATTCTTAAGCTTGTATGCTTTTTTTTTGCGGTATGCGGCCTCTCACTGTTGTGGCCTTTCCCATTGCAGAGCACAGGCTCTGGACGCGCAGGCTCAGCGGCCATGGCTCATGGGCCCAGCCGCTCCGCGGCATGTGGGATCTTCACGGACGGGGGCACGAACCCGTGTCCCCTGCATCGGCAGGCGGACTCTCAACCACTGCACCACCAGGGAAGCCCTGTATGCCTTCTCTTGATCCTGCAGTGTACCAGGCTAAGTACTGACAGCTTTCCTAAAGGAAGTGCAAAAGGTTAACTTTGTCGTCTCTCCTTGGCCTATGGATAGATTCAGGCTGGCTTTTTGGGCCTGCTCGCTAGCTGTCTGCCAAAGTCCGCTCTCCCTGCCATGGGGAGTGCACACGAGGAGCTGGCCGTGGGGTGGAGGAGGTGCCTGTGGGGGTGAGGTGCCCATGGGCCAGTTGAGGGGGATCCATGGGCAGGGTGTCTTGGCAGCTCGTGGTCAGACCTCCTGGTGGAGTCAGTCATGTAGTTAGTAGGATCTGCATCCCTGTGATATGTTCAGAGTCCTGGCTGCCGTTCTTTCAGCCACTTCCCATCCCCTGGTCGTGCAGTTTACAACTCAGTTCTCTGGATAGAGTGAGAGAGAAACAGACCTCTTTTGCAAGGTCCTGCACAGCTAGGGAGGCCAGAGACTCACTCACATGCTCTCACTTTCCGCTGTGCAGAAATCATGTACAGAGAGGGTTTCTCTTGGCCCTGAGCTGTGCTGCCTTGGGGGAGGGATGAGGTGGGTAAAGGGAAACTGTTCCTCTTACACTCGCCAATGTGTCTAAAGTTGGACGTTTTTGCTCAAATGGTGTGTTTGGAGCTTCTCTGTTGGACTCCTGGACTTCCACAAAGGCTCTGTCATTCATGGGTGACTGTCTAAGTCATTGTTCTCCAGCGGCTCCCAGACTGTGTCTGAGAGGGGCTGGAGCCAGTTCACGGGCCACCTCAGGGTCCACAGCCAGGACTGAGGTCTGTATGCTTCTTACCCTGTGCATGGGTGGGCTAGACTCCTTCTGGGTCCCTTGGTGTATGATGCTGGATCCCACAGCTCCCACAAAGGCACTTTTGTCCATAGAGGATGCCAAATTGTTACTGTTGAAGGGGGAATACGAGTGGGGGATGTCTTACTCAGCTGACATCACTCTGGCTCATTCTTGAGGACCCAGAAAGTTTTAGACCCTCTAGTCAGAAACGTAAGGCAACTTTGTGTGTCTGTTTGGTGCTGGGTTATATAGGAGCACTGTGTACGCAGGTCAGTGATTGCAAGCTGCCTTCACTACATAGAGTTATATAAGGTTAAGTTCGCTCCTTGTGATGATGTACTCTTAAAATATTAAAATTTACTAGAAAAAAGCCAGAAATCTTTCCCCTGATTAGATCATCTTTTTGGCCTTACTCATGAATCAAGTCTTGATATCCTCATGTTTACTTCTGACGAGAGAATTCCCAAGAGGTAATTTCTTATCCTGAAATGGTTCTTTTATTATTATTATTTTTTAATCTTTTGCAGTTACATCCTGTCTTTTGAGGATGGTCTTCCTCTTTCTTTGACATATATCTTGCCTTTCTCTACTTTCTCTGTATATTTCATTTCATCAGACTCTGGTCACAGACTCCAGTCTAATGCTCAGATGTGTCTTCCTCTATTCCATTTTTTGACCAAAGTCACACTGGCAAAAATATTCACTAGTATTGCGCCATCCACTTTTCATCACTTCCCTCTTAACTTTCTAGATTCTTTATTTCTAATCAAATTTAGCAGAATGATACCATTTTTGGTTCATGTTGTTGTTATTTTAATTGATTCTCATTCTTCCTTTTCTGGCTATTTGTATTTCATTACAAATTATGTAATCATCTTTTGACAGAAGTGATTCAAACTTTTATGGATTTTAAAAATACATTGCACTACAAAACATGGCACGGCCAGGGTTTCAATAGTAACAGAACCACCTGTTCTGTTAAGGGGTTAAGGTAGTGAAAAAGGGATCTTGAGGTATGCTGAGACTAATAACAGTGAGAAGCCATTCCCATCCATTGGATTGTAGGGCAAGGGGAGGAAATGCAATTACCAGAGCCCAGTGAGAGCTGAAGTTGCAATTGTAGAGGGACGCAGCTACGTCTGCAGTATTGAGGCTTGGAGGAAACTGGGAAGAAATACCGAAACCTCTCACTCTTCCTGTCCTTTGATCTTCTGCTTGTAAAAGTGTAAACTCAGACAGAAGACAGCTGGTAAGGGAGCAGGGTGATGAAATTATCAGGGAAGAGAAGGAGCTACGGTGGTGGCAGATGAAAATAGCCAGCAGGATGGCCCACTTAAAATAGGACCTAATTAAAAGCATGAACAAGGTAGGAAGTGTTGGTGTCACTGAGTTCCACAAAAGAAAATTAGTTACTTGACTTAGTGCTTTTAGTTTAGAAATAGTAGATGAAACTGAGAGTATCTCCATATATATGCAGTGGTCTACTATGCATTTGTCACTAGAAGAGGGGATAAATTGGGTCATGCTCAGTGATTTCTTGCCTCATGTTCCCTCCCTTGTGACTAGGAGAGTGTGCTGTCTAAGGCTTCCTCACATGGACCCTTGATGGAGAGACAAGGGGAAGTGTGTAGGCAAAGCATACAAGACTAATTAGGTCATGACATTGGGTTGAGTCCCTCCGTAGGCTAGTAGGTTGTTTAGTTCCTGGCCATGGACTGAAGTGTAGGTAGCCACCTTAAAATTGTGTGCTTTTGTTTAATAATCACATTAGGCTTGAGAGTATATGCCAGTGAAAATTCACTACCCTTGGCAGGAATCTCCTGGAAGAGTGGGGAGAGGATTCTATTCAGAGTTTCTTAGTTTTCATGGGCTTCGTTTTGTTTATAGCTCTTCCATGAATTCTAGTCTTCAGGCAGGTTTATGCTTGTGGAAAATTTCTTAAAGGTTCCAGTTGATGAGAAATATAATGATTTAACAACTAAAGAAGTATTTTAGAAACCCAGGCTGGAATAATACAACCAACACATGATCAAGCTGCATCCTCTACTGAGGAGCTTTTAAAAGTACCATGTCTAGGTCCTACCCTCAGACCAGTTAAGTTAGAATCTCTGAGGTGTGGGGTGTGGGCATTGGTGTCTTTAAAAAGCTTACATGTGATTTTTTAAAAAAATTTATTTATTTCCTTTTTTTTTTTTTTTTTGGCTGCATTGGGTCTTCGTTGCTGTACGCGGGCTTTCTCTAGTTGCAGCGAGCGGGGGCTACTCTTCGTTGCGGTGCATGGGCTCTCATTGTAGTGGCTTCTTTTTTTTTTTTTTTTTGCGGTACGTGGGCCTCTCACTGTTGTGGCCTCTCCTGTTGCAGAACACAGGCTCCGGATGCGCAGGCTTAGCAGTCGTGGCTCACGGGCCCAGCCGCTTCGCGGCATGTGGGATCTTCCCGGACCAGGGCACGAACCCCTGTTCCCTGCATCGGCAGGCGGACTCTCAACCACTGCGCCACCAGGGAAGCCCGGTGGCTTCTCTTGTTGCAGAGCACAGGCTCTAGGCGTGTGGGCTCAGTAGTTGTGGCTCACGGGCTATAGAGCACAGGCTCAGTAGTTGTGGTCCACAGGCTTAGTTGCTCCACGGCATGTGGGATCTTCCTGGACCAGGGCTCGAACCTGTGTCCCCTACATTGGCGGGTGGGTTCTTAACCACTGCACCACCGGGGAAGTCCTTGCATGTGATTTTAATGCTATTTAGAGTAGAGAATGATTGATCTTTTCCATTTTCCTTTTTCAGGTTTTATCTAGGAAATATTTTGTGAATTCCTTCTATGCATATGACACTTCTTACTTTTTGTGATTCAGCATAGATTGGAATATATAAACTCCTATCCAGTGTTATGGCTGTTTTACCTATTAACATCATTAAACTTTTTTACGTGGACTAACCTTCACAGGATTAAATAATCAGTATGTTCAATGGTTGTGTTTCTGTCTACTTTTCTATTCCTGAAGCTAAACTTTAAGATACGATTAGTACTACATTAGTAAAAAGTCACTGCAAAGAGAAAATTTTATTTTGTAAGTGTGATACCAATTCACAGATGTTCCTATTTGCTCAAGGTAAGAGACCACATTTTGATGTGTTGCAATTTCGTATCAAAATAAAAGACCTTAATTTAATACCTTTCAGAATGATGAATAAAATTACTGATTGTTCTTTCTGCTGTGGGCAATGTGCTTAGGTCTTTGACAACAAATTACAGATATTAGTAACATCTATGTATTTAAAGTATTTAAGCTAATAAGACAGAGGGAAAGGAACCATCTAAAGCAAGGCAAACAATATTTTCTCTCACAAACTCACTTTGTTTGGGATCTTTTAAATATATTGTCTCATCTATTCCCACTTTCCAGGTGAGATTCAAGCGATACATGATTTTTCTCTAGATTTTCCAACTAGTAAGTGGTTGAATTAGAATTTAATTATGGATCTGTTTGATTCTAGAGCCCATACTCCCCTTCCCTCCCCCAATATTACATTGCCTTTTTGTCCCTAGAAAATCCAGGAATGTAGATAGATAGATGGTATTTGAAATTATTTTTATGTGTTTCTTTTATCTATGATATGATTTAGCCTCTTTTTGCCCCTCCAGGATAATACCCCTCAAGCTGAATGGCCCTCAGCAGATGAATTCACCATGAGCAGTATTTCACCACTTGATTTCAGCTCTGGTCCTCCTTCAACCACTGGCAGGGAACTCTGGTCAGAAAGCCCTTTGGGTGATTTAGTGTCTGCACCCAAATTAGCCTTTCCCTCGAAGGTGAGCCTCAGTTCTTCCCCAGAGGTTTTAGAGGTTAGCAGCTTGACTCTTCATTCTGTCACCCCAGCAGTGCTTCAGACTGGCTTGCCTGTGGCTTCTGAAGAAAGGACTTCTGGGTCTCACTCATTAGAAGATGGTAAGGAATTCTAATAACTTTTTGTACTTCTTTATTGTATCAGATGACAAAGGTTTTGAAGAGAGCGAGAGACTAGGGTTAGGAGAAAAGCATGGCAGCATTCATTAGGAGGAAATGTCTTGGGAAAGTTGTGTGAGAAAGGGAACAATCAGCTTTAATTGGTTGGAAGGGAGCATCCAAATAGGTAAATAATTAGAAATGAACTTGTGGGCTGGGCTGGGATCACCTAATAGATATTTTGAAGGTCTTGTTAAAGAATTTATAATTTAATTATATTACTATTTAAGAACTACTCTTCTTACTTGAATATTTGAGTGGTAAACAAACAGCCTCAAAGAAGATTATTCCAGTATCTTTTAATAGGATTAATTGGGGGCCAGTAGAGATTTTTAGCTTGTATCAGGCTTGAACTAGGGCAGCTACAGCAGAGATTAAGAAATGAAAGTCAAGTAGCTGATTTAGCTGTTGTGGGATGTGACTCAGGGATGGAGTATATGTGAAAGAGGAAGATGAACAAAGATATAAGTAATGAGTCTAGGATTTTGAACATTGGGTGAACCTGAAGGCTGATGGATAATAAACATAATAAGGGAGAGTTCCCTGGTGGTCTAGTGGTTATGACTCAGAACTTTCACTGCTGTGGCCCAGGTTCAATCCCTGGTCGAGGAACTAAGATCCCACAAGCTGCATGGCGTGGCCAAAAATAAAAAAAATAAACATAACAAGGAGATGGAAATTCCTTGGGAATTTTCCTAGGGAATTTTCTTCCTAAGTTTTTACTAGATTCACTCTTTGTTGTCAGTATGACTACCAGCAGTTCTTTATTTTCAGGGAGTAAAAATAATCACGTGTTTGAAGATGAATTTTTTTCAGTACCTGATGTCTTGTTATCCTCAGTTAAGGGGGTTATAATCATGAGTGACTGTACCATATCACAAAAACATAATCATACCTTCTTGTTGTTTGCTGGATTTGGCAAAGTAAAAGTCAGCAACTGTCTGTCGTAATCTAATGGGGAAAAATGGATAGCTGGTTTTATTAGGAGGACTGGGAATATATTTTGGCATCTATGTAGATTAATTAATGGTAAACTCTATTTTTAGGATTAACTAAAGTTAAAGGGTCAGAAGATTTTCTTTCTATTGATCCACTGCCTTCAAGCCCATTTAGTCGTCCTATGCCAAAAGAAATAATACCATCCATGGAAGACTCTGGGGTGTCTTTGACATCCTCACCATATCCGGTCTCCTCTGTCCCATTTGATATTCTTGCTAAAGAAGTAACTACGCCTTTTGGCATGGACTCTTTGGCCTCCAAAGTCAAAGGCCAATTAGAAGCGAGCACTTGGATGCCAGACACATCTATGGAGAAAGAGTTCATATTTGAGAGTGGTTTAGGTTCAGGGTCTGGGCAAAAGGTAGGTCTGATTACTTGGCCATGGAGCAAGACTTCATTAGAGAAGAGCACTGAACCATTTTCCAAGTCATGGCTTGAAGTTGAGGATTCAGAGGATTTACTTTTGCCAACTGAGGATACAGATGAGAAACTAGTTATAGATGACAGAATAGATTCCATAGATCAAAGTACTGAGCATTCAAAATATGGACATTTTGATAGATCCACAAACTTTGCAGAGGATGAGACCCTTGGTGGACCTACTGCGTCCATCTTTGCAGAGACCACAACTCAATCTGCATCTCCAGTTCTATCCAAGCACACATCAGAAGTACCTGACATTGACTATTATTCAATTACCAAATCACCTCCTCTACTGACATCTGCAGCAATCTCTGCTTCTACTGATAAACCAATTCAAGAAGAACCCTTTCTAAAGGAGGATATGGAACAAACTACAGAGTCATCCAACCGTGAATGGTTTGACAGCAAGATTTCAGTAGTGAAGCCAGATGTGCAACCTTTGTGGACCATATTGCCAGAATCAGATGTAGTTTGGGTAAGAACTTCTTCCCTAGAGAAACTGTCCAGAGACACATTGGCAAGTACACCACAGAGTACTGACAAGCTCTGGTTGAAAGCTTCCATGACACAGTCTACCAAATTGCCTTCAACCACAAGTTCCAGCCTGCTGGAAGATGAAGTCATTATGGGCGTACAGGATATTTCATTAGAATTGGACCAGATAGGCACAGATTACTATCATCCTGAGCTAATCCCAGAGGAAAATGGCAAGGTTGGTGGTTATGTGGAAATGTCTACAAGTATTCACTCCACAGAGATGGCTATTGTGGCTCAGCCAACAAAAAGTGAAGACTTGAGTCATACCCAAGCCGCAGGAGCTTTGGTGGTTTTCTTCAGCCTCAGAGTGACTAACATGATGTTTTCAGAAGATCTGTTTAATAAAAACTCTTTGGAGTATAAAGCCCTGGAGCAAAGATTCTTAGAACTGGTAAGCATAAGAAGTGAAATACAGGCATTAGTGAATAATCGTGTATGAACCACCCCTCTTTCCCCCCAGAGCATGAGATCTGAGCCAAGGAAAGTGTGGTCTGCTATGGATTTTCATTTCCTATCATCTACAAATACTGTAATGGCCTAGGGTTCATAGGAAAATAATGAGACAGGTGGTTACAAGAAACGGAAAACACAAAATGGTATGAGCCACAGTTGGATATTGTATTCTTGGCTATTGTAACTTAGATACTGGATATTGTATTATATAATTTCTGGGACCGATACAAGTTTAAGATTTATATTCACATTTTATTGTGAGACCAGTGCTTTGTGGGTACCTGTAATGCCTTCACTGTCACGATCCTTTAGTGAAACAGAATAAACTCTCTGATGTCTAAAACTGTCTGTGAGTTCCATGGGGTTCGTAAATAACACTGAAACCTCATGACTCGCAAATAATTCACAATTCATACTTTTGTTGATGAACAGTTTAAATAACATAAATAGAATACAATTTGGAAAAGTGGAGGGGTTCATCTTTGTTTTCAGTATGTATTGAACAAAATGCAAAACTTTGTCAATAAACTGACCAATTTTTGTGTATTGTAGCTGGTTCCCTATCTCCAGTCAAATCTCACTGGGTTCCAGAATTTAGAAATCCTGAACTTCAGAAATGGCAGTATTGTGGTGAACAGCCGAATGAAGTTCGCCAAGTCTGTCCCTCCTAATGTCACCAATACTGTATACGTGATTCTGGAAGACTTTTGCACCACTGCTTACCAAACCATGAACTTGGCTATTGATAAATACTCCCTCGATGTGGAATCAGGTAATGATATTAAATACTATGGTGGTTTCTTAGTGGAACCTAGTTATTATTCTTGTGTATTTTCTTCTACAATGAGTCAAGATGAATTCAGTACTTATAGGTAAAAGAGTACTATGTCTGACAAATTTTCCACGTCTTGATAATTAGTAAAATATCTCTTCCAAGGATGTCAATATCATTCTCTTTTCAAAAGGATTGTCCACACTTGTCTTTACATGTTTACCTCCCATTTCCTTTTCTACCTGCTATATCTGGCTCTCTATTTTACTTATCCATGGATCTGTTCTTATTACATCTCTACGCTGCCAAGCCCAATAGCTTTGGCCTTTCTTGCCTTCTATGTTATTTTCCTACGTTGTTTTATCAGTTTCCATTATTGTAAGCCTAATATAAATGTCAGTAACTCTCCACATTTCTATATGCAGATCAGACTTATCTTCTGAGCTCCAGAATCAATATGTAACTATGTACTTGATTATCTCAACTTGGATATATACTATGTATATCAAGCTCAGACTAAGCCCTTAGGCTAAGACTGAGCCCTTGTTTTCCATATCTGCATACCTTCCAACTAAATTTACCTCTCTCAGCTTTACTATCTTGATAAATGGAAGCTGTATCCACTCAGCTACTGAAGCCAGAAACCTGGAAAGTCATTCTGATATCTCAGTTTCCATCACTCCTTTCAGTCACTCACAAACTGACATTGATTCTGAATTCTAAATGTATCTCAAATCTATGTGTTTTTCTCTGTCTTCACTTCCCCTACTTTAGGCCAAGCCATCATCATCTCTCATTTGGACCAGTTTCTCTACTACCTCTCTTTTTCCCTCACTCCCATACCTTCCCATTCATTCTCCAGACAGTAGCCAGGGTGCTCTTTCTAAATAATCAGATTATTTCACTTTTCTGCTTGAAATACTTTCAATGCCTGCCTGGTTCAGTAGCCACAAGCCTGGTCCCTATCTTCTTCCCCAGTATCGTCCAATGAAACTAACTTCTTTTCTCACTATGTTCTAGTCAAACTAGCTCGTTTTGGGTTCCTTAGATTTCCAAAACTTATCTTGACTTGAAGCTTTTTGCACATACTGTCTTTTTTGCCTGAATCTCTTTCCCCTCTTGGCTGACTTCTGCTTACCCTTTATGCCTCAGTTCAAATGTCTTTTCTTCAGGACTTTCACTGATTCACCCATAATCTAGGTTGGTTCTTTTCCCTCTGTAGAGTTTATAACTATTGTAATCATGATAACTTATGCACATACTTGCTAAATAGCTATTTTTCCCAGTTGAACTGTCCACAAGGACTGAGACTTTATTTTATTAACCATTTGGTAGCCAAAACCTTGCACAGTGTCTTGCATGTAGAATGTACTCAAAAATATTGTGAATGAGTGAAATGAACCATTGTTTTAATTTGGAAGACTTGGATGCAGAGGGTACTGCTGGATCCTCAAACCTTTGTTCTTTTTTACCTTCTATATACCGGAGGACAGTGGTTTTGAGTAGGAGTAAGGTGGAATGTCTGGGTTTGTATTTCTCCAGTGCTTTTCACTCTCAGACTGGTTTGGAAGCCAGCCCTATTCTTTAACCGGGAAAGAAGCAAACATTCTTTCCTTTGAAATCCTTGAAGGACCGTTATTCACTGAAAGTGAGGGAAATGATTTAGCTAATCCCCCTATAGCCAAATCTTTTGCCACTTGAGTTCTTTAAGGACATTTGCACATTCTTTGCCATGTGGTGTAGTGGAAGAAGCAATTAATTATAATTTGGAAGGCCTGATTTCTTGCCTCTGCTCTGCCATTTATTATTTGTGTGATCCTAGATGAGCTGTTTTATCTCTGAGCCTTACTCCCTCATATAGCAAATGGGATAATGTTACCTGGCCTGTGTATTTCATGGGGCTATTCTAAGGATTAAACAAATAGCATGTATAAAAACATTTGACTAGCCATACAAATGCAAGCAGTGATGATTATAAAACTTTTGCAAAAGCCTACCCACTTCTTTTTTTTTTTTTTTGTGGTATGCAGGCCTCTCACTGTTGTGGCCTCTCCCGTTGTGGAGCACAGGCTCCGGACGTGCAGGCCCAGTGGCCCTGGCTCACGGGCCCAGCCGCTCCGCGGCACATGGGATCTTCCCGGACTGGGGCACGAACCTGTGTCCCCTGCATTGGCAGGCGGACTCTCATCCACTGCGCCACCATGGAAGCCCTACCCACTTCTTTTTAAAGGGAAGTACATAAATAAGTGCATTTACCTCAGTTTTGTATGTAACTCACATGTCAGCTCTATGCCAAATCATCCAGGTTTATAGGGTCACCTTGTTCCTTAATATTCAAATGAATTTGCATTAGTCTCTCCCATGTGCAGTGTAAAACTGCATCCATGGCTCTCAACCCCTAATATCTCTAGGAATTATCAGGGAACTTAACTGTCTCTTAATCATCTCCAGCTCTGATTTCCTTCTGCTGAATTTCCAATCTCACATTTGTCTTGACCCTTGTGGTTGTTCTTTATGTTAATCCAACACAGATCATGGTCCCATGTTTTTACTTTCCCAAAGTACCTCTAACACAAGGCAGTTGATTCCATCAGGTATTTGTTGATGATATGAGGGTGATGGAGGAATTTTTATTGTAGCACAGGAGATTACTGTTAGGTGTAAATATCCAAAACTTTCTCAGCCACCCTTTCAAGGGTGTCTTTTAATGGACAATTTTTTCTCCAGGACTAAGTCAGCTACCATGTTACTCTGGCCACTCTGGCTGTATTTCCAGACCTTCTTCACATTTCCTCTACTCTCATTCTCCAGGACCCATCAATCCTTCTCTTAGCCTGTCCCTGGAAAACCAGAGTGTAATTCATTCTACAGTTTAGATCCCTGTCTCCCATCCCAAGATTAGCTCCAAGTCTACCTTTGTTTTCCCATAAAGTCATTAAAGTACTCTTCCAAACAAAGAGCTATCTATTCTGGGCCTCCACCTTTAACCTGCACAAAAGACTAAAAATCAACTTTAAAACTCCAGTCTTTTATTCACATGATTAAAATATTGGTCTTGGTCTCTCTCCGTGATCCGGGATCAAAAGGGAGCAGCATGTATCTTTTTCCTCTTATGGATTCTGTTTTTCCTTTCCCTAGACACTCACCCACACCCATGGAATGGTCACAAAGTTTTAGAATTTTTAAATAGAATTTTCCTATTTCTTGTATATTTTTAGTTAAAAGCCTTCAGATTAAACTATTATTTTATCTGAAGGTTGGCTAAAGATAAGACTGACTTGTCTCTTGCTTAATTTGTTTTAACATGTAGTGTCTCAGAAATTCTTGAATTTCCATCAACAAAGGGGGACTGTGCAATATCACCCTTCCCACCCCCTATATACACCTCTGTACCTCACTGCTAGGCCAGGAGTAGATTATTTTCTGATTAAAAAGTCACAGAATGAATACCAGGGTAAGGATGTGAAGACTTAGGAAATACACAGTCGAGTCCTGCTGTGTATTTCCCTTGTAGAAACTGCCATCTGTCAGCACATTTGTGTGCTCTTCTTGTTATATGAGCATCTTATTATTGGTCTCCTGTATTAGTTTCCTAGGGCTGCTGTAACAGAGGATCACAAACTGGGTGGCTTCTAACAAAAGAAATTTCTTCTCTCATAGTTCTGGAGGCTAGAAATCCAAATCAAGGTGTTGGCAGAGCCGTATTCCCTCTGAAAGCTGTAGGAGAGAATCCTATCTTGCCTCTTCCTAGCTCCTGGTGTTCACCAGCAATCCTTGACACTCCTTGGCTTATAGATGCATCACTCCAGTCTCTGCTTCTGTCTTTATATGGCCTTCTTCACTGTGTGTCTGTGTCTCTGTGTCCAAATTTCCCTCTTCTTATAAGGATACCAGGTATTGGACTAGCAGTAACCTAATCCCGTATGACCTCATCTTAACTTGATTACATTTACAAAGACCCTATTTCCGAATAAAGTCATATTCTGAGGTTCTGGGTGGACATGAATTTTGGGAGGATACTATTCAACCCAGTATCTCTCCCCATTCCTACATAGGGCTAAGAAAGATCAGCTGCGGAGATCCTACAAACTCCAAGGCCACAGATTCGTGCAAAATGTCTTTAATTTTCACAGTAGCAAGGAAATCATTGACTCTGAGAGCAATATTAATTTATCTGGAATATCTGGAAACTGAGAGACTATGCTCTTTGTTTTTTAACCTCCCCTTTGTCTTCTGGCTAATTCTTATGCTTTTTCATACAGATGAGTTTATGGGTCATTTACAGTTATTTCCTCTTTTTGTGGTATCCTTGTCACCATTTGCAATTCAGAGATTGTCACTGACCAGTGAAGAACATACAGTGGAACCATGGTAGGATGGAAGGCCCATCCATGGTCAATGTCTTTTATCATTTTTGACTGGTTTGTGTGTCCTAATTAATTTAAGAAAATGTCACTTTCTCTCATCCCATCAATGAAAAATGAAATCACTGAAGCTAAAATACTGTTGGGAATGGCCTGAGGAGGTGCAGGGCTGATTTGTTTTTCTGACATTAGCTTTCACTAATCTCCAATGTTCTTAGGCTGCTCTTATTGGACTATACGCATCCCTGAGGCTTCCACCAGTTCTACTCTGGATACTGTCTCTCCATCCATGTTCTCGGTGGGGTGGGTTGGGGGTGGGGCATGTAGCATCATGTGCAGCGTGGAGGAGGATGACAGAAGGATAAGGTTGGTGGAAATGAACGGTACTGAAAACTGTTTAATTTAGATCTACAATTACATGGATTTTAAAGCTTCTACATGCTTCCTACATAAAACAGGTAGAGGCTCACCCAGGTCATTGGGTTTTATGGTTTGGCTCTGAGTTTCAGAGAAATTTGACAAAAGCTCATCAATCAAGGATGAATCAGAAATTTTTTGTGGTGTGGATGGTGGTGTTGTATTTCAATGATTCAGGAAGGGGATTGGATGTTCCCGGTACTTTGGATGGGGGAGCCGTAGTGGAGGGGTTTCATGTACCCCAATTCCTGTGTTTTGCCTTTCCTTGTATCGTTTTCTGGTTTGCTTGATGTTTTAGGTGATCAAGCCAACCCTTGCAAGTTTCAAGCATGCAATGAATTTTCCGAGTGTTTGGTCAACCCCTGGAGTGGAGAAGCAGAGTGCAGATGCTACCCTGGGTACCTGAGTGTGGAAGAACTGCCCTGTCAGAGTCTCTGTGACCTACAGCCCGACTTCTGCTTGAATGATGGAAAGTGTGACATCATGCCTGGGCATGGGGCCATTTGTAGGTATGCTATAGTTAGAGATTTTGGCTTCACAAGATTAGAGATACTTCCTCTGAAGAAAAGGGATCTGCGCCTATAATGTTAGGACGATCACAGCAATATTTATTATAGAAGTTATATCTAGGAAATAGATGGGTGCCATCGAGTCCTCCTGTGAGGACTGAGTCAGTTCATAGGCCTGGATTATACCCAGTTCAGTGGGTTATTTTATCTTATGCTCTTAGGGAGCTGTAAGAAAAACATTGCCTAGTGTCCTACAGAGAGTACTTAGAGTAATTGGGGATTTTTGTGTTATGGTTCTTAGTGGTGATAACAAGGCAATTGGTGATCAAATTAGGTTTAGGCATATGATCGACACTTTACACTGTATCTGAAACAGAGGAGTTTTATTGTTCTATTTGAATTATGTTCTTAACAGCTTTGGGCTGCTCTTGGTCCTACTGAATATTCAAAAATAAAGAAAAGCAAGTATTTAAAATTGTGACAAATATATTTTAAGTATCTAAGATCTATTTTTTAAAGGTAGAAGCAAAGAAAATGCAGCAGGCAAATGAGCAGATTCAGGTAGCCTTCCCTGGTCACTCGCCTTAAAAAGAGCAGAGCAAATCAACCTCCCAACCACATCCAACCAAAGTCACATGGTGTGAAAGGAGAGAATGCTGAGAATAAGCCAGGGAAACATCAATAAGAGGACAATTTGTGAATTTCAAAAAGGGCAAATGTTGGCATGGATGCCAAAAACAGAAGAAATAGTTGGAAATGACTCACACTTTTCTATGTGTAAAGTTTAGCTAGAAAACTAAGAGGAAAAATAGTCTCTTGATTTCCAGAGAAATGAATATGATTTTGAAAAGCAGTGATTGCTGCTCTGGGAATTGAAGATATTTTTGCACAAGTGGGTGGCCTTGTGGTTTGGAGGATCTCTGCAGTGTGATGGAAGGACGTGAGGAGTCTAGGGACCTGGGTTCTAGACCAGCTCTGTTGCTGACTAATTGTGTGATCCAACACCAGTCGTTTTCCTTCCCGGGCCTGTTTTTCATTATCCATAAATAAGGAAGTTGACTTTCTTTAAGTCTAGTCAGTCTTTTATTCAGTCTTTACAAGTAGTCATTGAGGACCTCCTGGGTCTGTGCCAGGTCTCATGCATAGCCTTAAATCTTACCGTTTAACCTCTTTACTGAAGCTTCATGTGGTCAGCATTTATTTCTCTACCTGTTCTCAGTCCCACTGTAGGTTCTGCTGTTACTTGTTACTTTCAGCAGAGTGATTCCATTTTGGGGCTTGGTCACTTCTCGTTCCAGGTGCCGGGTGGGCGAGAACTGGTGGTATCGAGGTGAGCACTGTGAGGAGTTTGTGTCCGAGCCCTTGGTGATAGGCATCACCATCGCCTCCATGGTTGGACTTGTCCTCATTTCTTCTGCTTTCGTCTTCTTCCTCATCAGGACTCTTCAAGCTCGATATGTTAGGAGAGAAAGAGAGAGACCCTTCAGGTAAGTACGGAAAATTGCTCTCTGATAGACTAAAATATTCCTTTTATTCATTCATTTTGTACTGCCTGTGTGCCAAATACTGGAAAGGATCAGCGTGGAGGGGAGAGGGCTATAAAGTTGAATAAAGACAGGGTCCCTGTCCTCAAAGTGTGTCAGATTGGAAACAAACATAAGCAACAGTTTGAACACGCTGCTAGGGTGCCTAGATGAAGAATGAATTTGTTTTGCCTAGGGGAGGACATCTTAGAAGTTTTAATGATGGCTATGGTATTTAGCTGGACCAAAGAGTAGATGTTTGCTGCAGGGGGTGGGTGGGAGACGTTCTAGCTAGTTGCATGAACATTAGCACAGTCGGGGAGGCACGCATGAATCTCACTGCACACTGAAGGTCACGGTGGGGGAGGGGTTGGAAGGGTGATAGAGATGAGGGGAGGCCCTATGTGAGGACCAGATCTGTTAGTTCCTTCCCCTTTGGCTCATTCCAGTGGTAATTAGCCAGACTTTAAATCTAGATAAGAATCTGACAAGAAATGGAATCTGGTTCTCTTTTTAGTTGAGCATAGCTTCATTAACAAAGGAAATAAAACTGGTTCTACTTGCTAGACTAAGCGATCCAAGGACCTTTTGAGTTGTAATATGATCACAATCCCGGGCTGTACTTTGTTTCTGTGCTTCCAGGTCTGCTTCGGGTCTAGGTTACCTCCCCTCATCCTCTGGCTTAGGCCCAGGAGACACCTCTCCTAGGTTCCTAGAGCACCCAGGACATAATTCCATATTGTTCTTATACTTTGTATTGGGTCTGACTTTGCATTAGACCGCAGTCTCATTCTGGAGAGATTCCAACAATTCTTTGTATCATCAGCATCTAGAATGTTCCTAGGCATATAATCAATGCTCAGCACATATTTGTAGACCTGAAATGAATTTAACTGAAGCCCATTCTCCCCTGTATTTCTATTTCTAGTAGATTCTTTGTGTGGTTTATCTACCCTGGGAATAATGGAGCTGTATTCATTTAATGAAATACTATTGGCAGACATATTTCCCCATCAGCATTTATTGGGTGCCAGGCACTGTGGGGCAGATAAAGATGAAGGAGACATGGAACAGTTCCACAGGCACTTACCAGATAGTTCAGGAGATAATAATGATAACACGTGGTAAATAATTTTTGAGATTGATCTGGATATTTTTCACAGTCACCTCTCCTCGTCCCCCATTGGTATCCAGTTAGCCTCTTTTTCTTCCTCAACAGAAATCTTGCTCCAGGTTAATAGTCTTCCAAGTAGTTGAGCATCCAACGAAGAACCTGATTCAATCATACTTTTCTTTTTGTGGCTCCAGCAGGCAGCCTGACAGCCTCTCGTCTATGGAAAGAGCTGTAAAGCACAACCCCGTGTTTGAAAGTCACGGGGCTGATCTCGAGCAGTACGAAGGACCCTACCCTCAGCGGCCCTTCTACAGCTCCACAGGCAGAGAGATGATTGCTGGTCTGAGCAGGGAAGAAATCAGACAAATGTATGAGAACAGTGAGCTTTCCAGAGAGGTAGGAAACTTGGTTTTTCTGTTGCTGCTCTGCTGGGTGTGTGTGTGTGTGTGTGTGTGTGTGTGTGTGTGTGTGTGTGTGTACAGTAGGTTGCAAGAAAGGTTGAAAATTATTTCATGATTAGTTTTTTACCTCATGCTATCTCCCAGTCGATGTGATATGTGGAGGGTATACAATTCTGCGCTGTCCTTATTTCCCACCCAGTGGGTCCTTTATCATTAATAGCAAATGCTCTCTCCCTCCACCCCCCCCTCCTTAGAAATATATGTCTGGGTTATTCAGAGCAGTTCATGTAGTAGCCACACCTTCCATTTTTCTGAAAAGGCCATTGTTTTCTATAGCTCTCCCCTGGATAGTTCAGAAAGCCACAATCTCTTACAAAAATTAGACCTCTTTTTAAAAAAGCTGTTAAAGTTTTTCTAATGCAATGTAGAAAAACTTTCTTTTCCTTTTCTTTCTTCTTCTTTTTTTTTTTTAAAGGAAATTCAAGAAAGAATGAGAATTTTGGAACTGTATGCCAGGGATCCTGAGTTTGCAGCTTTTGTGAGAGAACATCAAATGTAAGCGTTAAGTTTGCCTTAGAGTTAGTGCCACAAGCATGAATACTTAATTCCTGTCCCTGTGACATGGGTTTTGTTGGTAACCAATGTTTGTTGAGTTCTTTTCAATTAATACACATCCACACAGATTACCTCATTTAGTCCTCCTAATGCCTTTATAAGTTGAATGTTTCTTATTTAAGTTTTATGAATGAGGAAAGGAAACCTCAAAAAGATGGAGGGACTTACTCAAGATCATGATGACAGCAAATGCCGGAGAAGATTGAAAACAAAGACACTCTGTTCTGGCCTAGAGCTCCCTGGCTCTGTCATATTTTCTTATTAATATAGATGTCACCCATTTGAGTAGCTGTAAATACTCACATATTTTAACATATACTTCCTTTTCCATCTCTGTAGATACTTTATGCTTTGAATGAGACAAATCTCATTAAAGTGTGTCTCTTGCTTTTATTAAGTTCATCTTTTCTTTTTTAAAAAAAAATTGGGGGGGGCTATAGTTGTTTTACAATGTTGTGTTAGTTTCTACTGTACAGCGAAGTGAAGTAGAGTTCCCTGTGCTATACAGCAGGTTCATTTTACTTTTCAATCTACCTTTTTCCATTACTTTTTTTAGCATGCATTTTGGGCAAGTGTCTGTAGTTTTTTTCCCCTTGTTCCTCAGGATCCATAACCAGACTTAGGTTACAAAAATACAATAATCTTGTAAAGAGAACATTTATAGATGTTACTTGAGTGTAGTGGGTGGGATTATAATTTGGCTTTGATATTTGGTCCTACAGCTGCCCTCACAAAGGTGCTTCCTCATGGATGGGTCTCACCCAGGCCAGGTGATGGCACCAGGTTTTTAGAAGAGAAAAACCAGAGCAATTCATGCCCGCTTATAGCAGAAATTGATAAAGGGTCAGGATAACACATGTGGTTCTGATTGGAGCCTCTGCCCCTTTGTTCCAAATCCCCTTTCTCTGATAGACAGCCCCTCATGCATGGCTCCTCTGATAGGAAGGGACAAATTAACATCAAAGGAAACTAAAGAAGACGCTCTTCTAATTCCATTTGCATGGTAGAGACTCCTTTAAACATCTGACTTATTAGCCCATGGGAGTTGCTGCCAACCTTGCTTGAATGCTATCAGAGCAATATTACTGGGACTCTGCCTTTTAGACCAGGATACCTGCTTATCTCGGCATCTCTAGCCAGCAGATGGCCTATGGCTCCACTTCCGTGGTATCCAATAGAAAGAACGTGACTGATGTTTTTTATCTTTCCTAAGCCCCTCAGAGCCATCTGCGTTCCATGAATTACAAATGCATCTCATCTAGGCTAAGAAATCCAAAGAAAGGATCCAGGAGAGCCTAATTAGGGACAGACAGATGGACTACATGTTTCACTTTCTTCTGGTAAACTGTTTGGTATTAAAATTATTTAAAAATTCATGTAACAAAGAAGATTTAAACAAGAAGATCCAGTGAAACAAAAGAATGTTCACACAGACACTATAAGGGGGTTGTTCACAGTGGGAAGATGGCATTGAAAAAATGTTAGGTACATAATCCATACAACATTTTCAGTTTTCACATAGTCCGGATTTTAATATTTAATTATTAAAATATTAATGGGCTTGATTTAGGATTCAGTAAAAGTATTACATAGTCTCTGTAGATTGGATTCTTTTTTTTTAACTTAGCAAAGCACAGGACAGCTTTCCTGCAAAGAAAGAAGGTATTGGTGATTTTAGGACTATAGCTTGATGATATATTACAACAAAAGTGCATTTCAGTACATTCTGGATTTTTTCCAATTAATTGCTCTTTGTTTTTTTCATGGCAGGGAAGAGCTTTAACCAAAACTCCTATTTTGCAACTGATTAGAAGCCTAGAGAAGATGGAGATCACTCATTACCTACGTCATATAATTAACTTGGGTTTGGAACTCTGTTGAAAGAAGCGTTTTCTATCAAAAAAATTAAATTTGGGACACAAATATTTTTTTCTAGTTTAAAATTTTAGAATATAGTAAGAGATGTGATGGTTTTTATACCCACAAAGACCAAAAGCTGTACTTAAAGGGAATCAAAACTGTATGGGGCTTCCCTGGTGGCACAGTGATTAAGAATCCACCGGTCAATGCAGGGGACATGGATTCGAGTCCTGGTCTGGGAAGATCCCACATGCTGCGGAGCAATGAAGCCCGTACACCACAACTACTGAGCCTGCTCTCTAGAACCCGCAAGCCACAACTACTGAGCCCATGTGCCACAACTACTGAAGCCTGTGCGCCTAGAGCCCATGCTCCGCAACAAGAGAAGCCACCGCAATGAGAAGCCCACGCACCGCAATGAAGAGTAGCCCCCATTCGCCGCAACTGGAGAAAGCCCACGCACAGCAACAAAGACCCAATGAAGCCAAAAATAAATAAATAAATAAATATGTTTTAAGGGTATTTGTTCACATTTATGTGCCCTAAAGTCCCATTTACTTTACATAATAAAACAAGTGCAGGTTTTACATGATTTTATTCCCACCTCTTCTTTTTTTTTTTCTGCAGTATCTGGTCATTATGGCTTGGCTGCTCCCCTCCCCCTGCCTTTTACCACATAGTAAATTTTAATATAGTTGAACGACGCTGACTTAATATTACTTCTGACAAAAAGATGTAAATTGCATAAATATTCTTTGTAGGCTCTCAAACCATGTTGGCTCAAATACGATACCTGATTTAGTTATTTACTTGCATGCTTGTTTTATAAGTTTGCCTTCTTCCATTTCATGAGTTTTAGGCAGCTGGTATCTTTGTGTCATTTCCATGTTTTCAATAATGGATACTTTGACATCTATCAGCCCGTGAGTTGAATTTTCATTTTGAAATGGGAAAAGAAGGTAACATATTTACTCCATAAGAAAACTGCTGATTTAGGAGAATAACTTATCTTTATTAAATTGAGATATTTTAGCCAAGAAAAATATGGGTCTTTTTTTTTTTCTCTTAAGATGTTTGTAACAATTCCCAGTAGGATGGGTGGGGCCAGCCTTTCAGATTTACAATCCAGCTGCAGTGAGTTATGCATCCTAGCTCATTCTATTCCCAAGTGTGCAATGAATGCAGAAAAATGGTGTGAAGGTCCCAATCCTAAAATCAGTTGCATTGTGTTCCACAGAAGATCCTGGCTGGAGGTGGGAAGGTGGGAGGGTACTAGAAAGTAATTGAAGTAACGAATCTACCTAGAAATTTTCTTGAGTCATGCATTTTGTAAAACCTTATACTGTTCCTATGAGTTAACAAGATACAGGTTAAATCACTCCCCTCGGGGTAATAAGACACAAGTTAGAACACACAATTTGTAGCTACAGCCAGGTTTAAATGATTCCTTACCCTGACTTTTTTTTCTTCACATATATAATTGCTTCTTTAGTGATTAAGGGAATAAATAGGAAAAATGTAACCATGATATCAGAGAATAAAGGTATAATTATTTATGTATTCAGACTGTGTGATGATTCTGAAGTGACCATAATATATGTTCAATGTGGAGTATGGATAATGAAGGATTTTTCTTTTTCATCTTGTTTATAATGACACTGTACATAAAGTATGGGTCAGATAAGCTCATGTTACTGTACTGTTTGCTTGAAATGCTCTAGTCTTAATACTAGCTAATTAGAAATAAAAATTTAACAGTCTTTATGTATATGAAAGGTTTTTTTCTCATGTATATAACTATGCCATTTTCATTATTAATAAACTTCTCTTTCAAGAATTTCCCTACATTCTTTTTGTCAATTAGAATAAAACATTGTAGATTGTAGCAGTAGTTCAGTTGTAATTACCACTCAAAGATACACCTACCCAATGTGAGCATGGTATGGGAAAGATAATCATTCTTTGATTAACCTTTGTGTAGTGAGGATCTTGGAGAATTGGAGACAAACCCAGAGCCCGATTGTTGCCCCCAATTTTGTTGATAGTTAATAATGCTGAGTTATTATTTGGCCTCACTTGAACTTTAGTCTTTTAAAGTCTTAGAAACTTTCATTTTTTCCTCATTTGCTTAAGGCAGGGGTGGAAGGAAAGCTGGATGGAGTTGATTAAAGAAAGATTAGGGGTGAGTAGCTAGCACCAGCTGTCTTGTAACAAGAGATGGAATTGGTGTCCTGTCTTAAAAGAGAACAAGAAGACATAAACGTGGTATAACAGCAGTATGATGCAAGTTTGCATGGGAAGGTCAGCTACCACTTACTTAAGCATCAGCATCAGAAACCTCAACTTTATGTTTTTTTTTTCCCTATGTTTGCATGTTGTTTTGCTGGCAAGAGGCCGTGAGGAAGTCCTAAATGAGTCTTAGGAAAGAGAAGGATGGTCTTGATTTGACTCTAAAGACTGTATTAAAAAAACACAAAGTTGGAGAAATGTGTCCAATAAATGCCTATTGATAGATTAATTAGTGACCTAATTTTAGAAGAAACAGTGAGTAATAACCCTGTTTTTAATAAGTCTGGTCAGGACAAGCCTGAGTTACTCTTAGGTCATGTGTTCACCACGCTGGTCCACTTTCTAGGTTCTTTGGAATGTATGTCTCTTCTGAGCTAGTCCTTGATGGACTGTGTCCCATGACATTTAAGTTATCCTCTCACCAAAACACACACATATCTTGTGTTTCACTTTTTTTGTCTGTACAAATGAATCCATGCTAATATAATAATCAATATTAAGGAATCATGCTTTTCCAAGTAATATGAATATTGTATGTAGGATTTCTGGGAGTAATTTATTATTCCAAATGAATAACTCTGTCAGTATTGCACTCACCATGGCAGGTTCGGGGAAGAATCTGCATATTTTAAGCAGGTGGGCCTTTGAAGAAACCTCCAAACCCCCCCCCCCCCCTGTATTTTATGCCTTTTTCTGTACCATTTATATGCTTCCACTCCACTATTCACCACGGCTGTGTTGTAATTTTTTATTTATGTCATTGACCTCCCACTAAACTGAATTCTTTGATGTTGTGGCCATATCTTGCTCATTTACTACTCACGAAACCAAAGAGTGCTTGAGGCAGAGTTGTTCTACAATATTTATTCAGTTAGCTTGAGATAATGGGTCATATGTGTTTAATGACTAGCAAGCAGATTAGGTGCAACTATGAGTGGTTTACAAACCATTTTTAAATAAGTAGTTTATAGAGATTTAAAAAGAACCCTAGGTTAGAGAGGGGGAAGATGCCGGAAGAGAAAGACGCGGAGATCATCTTCCTCCCCACAGATACATCAGAAATACATCTACACGTGGAACAACTCCTACAGAACACCTACTGAACGCTGGCAGAAGACCTCAGACCTCCCAAAAGGCAAGAAACTCCCCACGTACCTGGGTAGGGCAAAAGAAAAAACAGACAAAAGAATAGGGAGGGGACCTGCACCAGCGGGAGGGAGCAGTGAGGGAGGAAAGGTTCCACACACTAGAAGCCCCTTCGCGGGCGGAGACTGCGGGTGGCAGAGGGGGAACGCTTCGGAGCCGTGGAGGAGAGCACAGCAACACGGGTGCGGAAGGCAAAGCGGAGAGATTCCCGCACAGAGGATTGGTGCCGATCGGCACTCACCAGCCCGAGAGGCTTGTCTGCTCACACGCCGGGGTGGGCGGGGCCGGGAGCTGAGGCTCGGGCTTCGGTCGGAGCGCAGGGAGAGGACTGGCGGCGTGAACACAGCCTGCAGGGGGTTAGTGCGCCACGGCTAGCCAGGAGGGAGTCCGGGGAAAAGTCTGGACCTGCCGAAGAGGCAAGAGCCTTTTTCTTTCCTCTTTGTTTCCTGGTGTGCGAGGAGAGGAGATTAAGAGCGCCGCTTAAAGGAGCTCCAGAGACGGGTGTGAGCCGCGACTAACAGCGCTAACCTCAGAGACGGGCATGAGACGCTAAGGCTGCTGCTGCCGCCACCAAGAAGCCTGTGCCCCCGCCCCGGCCTGAGTGAGCCAGAGCCTCCGAATCAGCGGCTCCTTTAACCACTTCTTGTCTGAGCAAAGAACAGACGCCCTCAGGCGACCTACACGCAGAGGCGGGGCCAAATCCAAAGCTGAATCCCTGGAGCTGTGCGAGCAAAGAAGAGAAAGGGAAATTTCTCCCAGCAGCCTCAGGAGCAGCGGATTAAATCTCCACAATCAACTTGAGGTACCCTGCATCTGTGGAATATCTAAATAGACAACGAATCATCCCAAATTGAGGAGGTGGACTTTGAGAGCAAGGTATATTATTTTTTCCCCTTTTCCTCTTTTGGTGAGTGTGTATGTGTATGCTTCTGTGTGAGATTTTGTCTGTATAGCTTTGCTTTCACCATTTGTCCTAGGGTTCTGTCCGTCCATTTTTTTTTTAACTTAAAAAAATTTTTTTTAATAACTATTTTTTATTTTAATAAATTTATTTTATTTTATCTTACTTTATTTTATCCTCTTTCTTTCTTTCTTTCTTTCTACTTTTTCTTACTTTTATTCTGAGCCATTTGGATGAAAGGCTCTTGGTGTTGCAGCCTGGAGTCAGTGCTGTGCCTCTGAGGTGGGAGAGCCAAGTTCAGGACACTGGTCCACAAGAGACCTCCCAGCTCCACGTAATAACAAATGGCGAAAATCTCCCAGAGATCTCCATCTCAACACCAACACCCAGCTTCACTCAACGACCAGCAAGCTACCGTGCTGGACACCCTATGCCAAACAACTAGCAAGACAGGAACACAACCCCACCCATTAGCAGAGAGGCTGCCTAAAATCATAATAAGTCCACAGACACCCCAAAACACACCACCAGACGTGGACCTGCCCACCAGAAAGACCAGATCCAGCCTCATCCACCAGAACACAGGCACTAGTCCCCTCCACCAGGAAACCTACACAACCCACTGAACCAACTTTAGCCACTGAGGACAGACACCAAAAACAACGGGAGCTACGAACCTGCAGCCTGCAAAAAGGAGACCCCAAACACAGTAAGATAAGCAAAAGGAGAAGACAGAAAAACACACAGCAGATGAAGGAGCAAGATAAAAACCCACCAGACCTAACAAATGAAGAAGATTGGCAGTCTACCTGAAAAAGAATTCAGAATAATGATAGTAAAGATGATCCAAAATCTTGGAAATAGAATAGACAAAATGCAAGAAACATTTAACAAGGACCTAGAAGAACTAAAGATGAAACAAGTAATGAAGAACAACACAATAAATGAAATTACAAATACTCCAGGAGGGATCAATAGCCGAATAACTAAGGCAGAAGAACGGATAAGTGACCTGGAAGATAAAATAGTGGAAATAACTACTGCAGAGCAGAATAAAGAAAAAAGAAGGAAAAGAACTGAGGACAGTCTCAGAGACCTCTGGGACAACATTAAACGCAGCAACATTCGAATTATAGGGGTTCCAGAAGAAGAAGAGAAAAAGAAAGGGACTGAGAAGATATTTGAAGAGATTATAATTGAAAACTTCCCTAATATGGGAAAGGAAATAGTTAATCAAGTCCAGGAAGCACAGAGAGTCCCATACAGGATAAATCCAAGGAGAAATACGCCAAGACACATATTAATCAAACTGTCAAAAATTAAATACAAAGAAAACATATTAAAAGCAGCAAGGGAAAAACAACAAATAACACACAAGGGAATCCCCATAAGGTTAACAGCTGATCTTTCAGCAGAAACTCTGCAAGCCAGAAGGGACTGGCAGGACATATTTAAAGTAATGAAGGAGAAAAAGCTACAACCAAGATTACTCTACCAAGCAAGGATCTCATTCAGTTTCGATGGAGAAATTAAAACTTTTACAGACAAGCAAAAGCTGAGAGAGTTCATCACCCCCAAACCAGCTTTACAACCAATGCTAAAGGATCTTCTCTAGGCAAGAAACATAGGAGAAGGAAAAAACCTATAATAACAAACACAATTAAGGAAATGGGAATAGGAACATACATATCGATAATTACCTTAAATGTAAATGGATTAAATGCTCCCACCATAAGACACAGACTGGCTGAATGGATACAAAAACAAGACCCATATATATGCTGTCTACAAGAGACCCACTTCAGACCTAGAGACACATACAGACTGAAAGTGAGGGGATGGAAAAAGATATTCCATGCAAATGGAAACCAAAAGAAAGCTGGAGTAGCAATTCTCATATCAGACAAAATAGATTTTAAAATAAGGAGTATTACAAGAGACAAAGAAGGACACTACATAATGATCAAAGGATCGATCCAAGAAGAAGATATAACAATTGTAAATATTTATGCACCCAACATAGGAGCACCTCAATACATAAGGCAAATATTAACAGCCATAAAAGGGGAAATCGACAGTAACACGTTCATAGTAGGGGACTTTAACACCCCACTTTCACCCATGGACAGATCATCCAAAATGAAAATAAATAAGGAAACACAAGCTTTAAATGATACATTAAACAAGATGGACTTAATTGATATTTATAGGACATTCCATCCAAAAACAACAAAATACACATTTTTCTCAAGTGCTCATGGAGCATTGTCCAGGATAGGTCATACCTTGGGTCACAAATGAAATCTTGGTAAATTTAATAAAATTGAAATTGTATCAAGTATCTTTTCCGACCACAATGCTATGAGACTAGATATCAACTACAGGAAAAGGTCTGTAAAAAATACAAACACATGGAGGCAAAACAATACACTACTTAATAATGAAGTGATCACTGAAGAAATCAAAGAGGAAATCAAAAAATACCTATAAACAAATGACAGTGCAGACATGATGACCCAAAACTTATGGGATGCAGCAAAAGCAGTTCTAAGAGGGAAGTTTATAGTAATACAATCCTACCTTAAGAAACAGGAAACATCTCAAATAAACAACCTAACCTTGCACCTAAAGCAATTAGAGAAAGAAGAAGAAAAAACCCCCAAAGTTAACAGAAGGAAAGAAATCATAAAGATCAGATCAGAAATAAATGAAAAAGAAATGAAGGAAACGATAGCAAAGATCAATAAAACTAAAAGCTGGTTCTTTGAGAAGATAAACAAAATTGATAAACCATTAGCCAGACTCATCAAGAAAAAAAGGGAGAAGACTCAAATCAATAGAATTAGAAATGAAAAAGGAGAAGTAACAACTGACACTGCAGAAATACAAAAGATCTTGAGAGATTACAAGCAACTCTATGCCAATAAAATGGACAATCTGGAAGAAATGGACAAATTCTTAGAAATGCACAACGTGCCAAGACTGAATCAGGAAGAAATAGAAAATATGAGCAGACCAATCACAAGCACTGAAATTGGAACTGTGATTAAAAATCTTCCAACAAAGAAAAGCCCAGGACCAGATGGCTTCACAGGCGAATTCTATCAAACATTTAGAGAAGAGCTAACACCTATCCTTCTCAAACTCTTCCAAAATATAGCAGAGGGAGGAACACTCCCAAACTCGTTCTATGAGGCCACCATCACCCTGATACCAAAACTAGAAAAGGATAGCACAAAGAAAGAAAACTACAGGCAATATCACTGATGAACATAGATGCAAAAATCCTCAACAAAATACTAGCAAACAGAATCCAACAGCACATTAAAAGGATCATACACTATGATCAGATGAGGTTTATTCCAGAAATGCAAGGATTCTTCAATATACGCAAATCAATTAATGTGATACACCATATTCACAAATTGAAGGAGAAAAACCATATGGTCATCTCAATAGATGCAGAGAAAGCTTTTGACAAAATTCAACACCCATTTATGATAAAAACCCTCCAGACAGTAGGCATAGAGGGAACTTCTCTCAACATAATAAAGGCCATATATGACAAACCCACGGCCAACATCGTCCTGAATGGTGAAAAACTGAAACCATTTCCACTAAGATCAGGAACAAGACAAGGTTGCCCACTCTCACCACTCTTATTCAACATAGTTTTGGATGTTTTAGCCACAGCAGTCAGAGAAGAAAAGGAAATAAAAGGAATCCAAATCAGGAAAGAAGAAGTAAAGCTGTCACTGTTTGCAGATGACATGATACTATACATAGAGAATCCTAAAGATGCTACCAGAAAACAACTACAGCTAATCAATGAATATGGTAAAGTAGCAGGATACAAAATTAATGCACAGAAATCTCTTGCATTCTTATACAGTAATGATGAAAAATCTGAAAGTGAAATCAAGAAAACACTCCCATTTACCATTGTAACAAAAAGAATAAAATATCTAGGAATAAACCTACCTAAGGAGACAAAAGACCTGTGTGCAGGAAATTATAAGACACTGATGAAAGAAATTAAAGATGATACAAATAGATGGAGAGATATACCATGTTCTTGGATTGGGAGAATCAACATTGTGAAAATGACTCTACTACCCAAAGCAATCTACAGATTCAATGCAATCCCTATCAAACTACCACTGGCATTTTTCACAGAACTAGAACAAAAAATTGTACAATTTGTATGGAAACACAAAAGACCCCGAATAGCCAAAGCAATCTTGAGAACGAAAAACGGAGCTGGGGGAATCAGGCTCCCTGACTTCAGACTATACTACAAAGCTACAGTAAGCAAAACAGTATGGTATTGGTACAAAAACAGAAATATAGATCAATGGAACAGGATAGAAAGCCCAGAGATAAACCCACGCACATATGGTCACCTTATCTTTGATAAAGGAGGCAGGAATGTACAGTGGAGAAAGGACAGCCTCTTCAATAAGTGGTGCTGGGAAAACTGGACAGGTACATGTAAAAGTATGAGATTAGATCACTCCCTAATACCATACACAAAAATAAGCTCAAAATGGATTAAAGACCTAAATGTAAGGCCAGAAACTATGAAACTCTTAGAGGAAAACATAGGCAGAACACTCTGTGACATTAATCACAGCAAGATCCTTTTTGACCCTCCTTCTAGAGAAATGAAAATAAAAACAAAAATAAATGGGACCTAATGAAACTTCAAAGCTTTTGCACAGCAAAGGAAACCATAAACAAGACCAAAAGACAACCCTCAGAATGGGAGAAAATATTTGCAAATGAAGCAACTGACAAAGGATTAATCTCCAGAATTTACAAGCAGCTCATGCAGCTCAATAACAAAAAGCAAACAACCCAATTCAAAAATGGGCAGAAGAACTAAATAGACATTTCTCCATAGAAGATATACACACTGCCAACAAACAGATGAAAGAATACTCAACATCATTAATCATTAGAGAAATGCAAATCAAAGCTACGATGAGATATCATCTCACACCAGTCAGAATGGCCATCATCAAAAAATCTAGAAACAATAGATGCTGGAGAGGGTGTGGAGAAAAGGGAACACTCTTGCACTGCTGTTGGGAGTGTGAATTGGTATAGCCTCTATGGAGAACAGTATGGGTGTTCTACACCCATAGAGCTACTATATGACCCAGCAATCCCACTACTGGGCATATACCCTGAGAAAACCGTAATTCAAAAAGAGTCATGTACCAAAATGTTCATTGCAGCTCTATTTACAATAGCCAGGAGATGGAGGCAACCTAAGTGTTCATCGGATGAATGGATAAAGAAGATGTGGCACATATATACAATGGAATATTATTCAGCCATAAAAAGAAACGAAATTGAGCTATTTGTAATGAGGTGGATAGACCTAGAGTCTTCATAAAGAGTGAAGTAAGTCAGAAAGAGAAAGACAAATACCGTATGCTAACACATATATATGGAATTTAAGAAAAAAAATGTCATGAAGAACCTAGGGGTAAGACAGGAATAAGGACACAGACTTACTAGAGAATGGACTTGAGGATATGGGGAGGGGGAAGGGTAAGCTGTGACAAAGTGAGAGAGTGGCATGGAGATATACATGCTACCAAAGGTAAAATAGATAGCTAGTGGGAAGCAGCCGCATAGCACAGGGAGATCAGTTCGGTGCTTTGTGACCACCTATAGGGGTGCGATAGGGAGGGCTGGAGGGAGGGAGACGCAAGAGGGAAGAGATATGGGAACATATGTATATGTATAACTGATTCACTTTGTTATAAAGCAGAAACTAACACACCATTGGAAAGCAATTATCCTCCAATAAAGATGTAAAAAAATAAAATAAAATAAAAAGAACCCTAAATGTTTCAAGAGATCAGATTCATACATTTATATCAATCTATTCTCATTGAGTAATTCGCAGATCATAAAGTAGTAAGCGTTTTAGAAAATCCTATCAGAATGTATGGACTGCTACATTGAGATGTAATAAAGTGTCTGTATTTCTTAACCACAGACTCAAGGAGGAAAGCAGGATGAAGAGGTGGAATAGTGTGGGGAATGGTGCTGGATGGTAGAGAAAGCTTCAGGTGCTATGGCTGGCTGAGGAACGAAGACTGGGGAGCTTGTGGAGACAGGTGGGTTTGTGGAAACAAATTCAACTCTACTTTCTTTTGGAGTGGGGAGTATGACACATATAGAAGACATCGTTTAATCTTAAAAAACAGGTTTTTTTAAAAAAAAGTAATTTTATTCCTTTTTTATTTCTTTGTTGTGCAGGGCAGAATAAAATAAAGGCATGAGGGAGCAGGGCACAGATGAAGGTGTGACTCAGTTCTTCCCATTTTTTTAAAAAAACACAACCATGGGGAAGGATGAGTAGTTGGTTAAACCTGTCAGTTTTATTTAAGTTCTAGTAATAATGTTTTGTGAGAGTTAGAGATGATGCACTTTCAATATTGATCTTCTTCATCCTGTACATAACAGCAACCAATGTTGGTATTACCTCTCAGTTTCCCAACGTTTACCATGAGGGGAAGATTGCTTGTCTTCCTATTTAAGTAACTTAATCCCAGCAGAGTGGCTGGTATCCCTGTGCCCCAAAGGAAAGGCCCTGAAAAGAGAAGGCATCACGCCAGGTTCCTCCAGGATGAAGATTCCATCCTTCCCTTTCTGTGATGTAGGTGCTTGGAAGCATCTATTTGGCTCCATGCTCCTAGGGGATGGGTATTAGTTTTGCTCAGTGTCACATAATTGTCAAATACTCAGTGAGGGTGGTATTGCTGCTACTATGAAACCATCAAAAGTTTATGTGATAACAAAACAAATGTTAAATATTTTCTTTCCTCTAATGAATGAGGGAAACTCATTTTTGATTCAGATTTTAAATTGCTATTGCTTGGAAGGTACAGAAAAATGAAATAGATTAGAAAGATTTCAAAGTTTCAGGAAAAACTAAATTGTATTGATCTAAAAACAGATACTGGTTTAATTTTTAATTGCTTTTTAGCGATAATTGGTCAAGGTGACCCTCTCCCTGCCTTTTTTATTTTGCTATGGACACGTTTTTAAAGTTTTTATACAGAAAGCTTTTGTGAAATATTTCTTTTTCTTAAAGAATCTGTGGTTTCTGGTGTCTTACTACTTTATGAGAGAAGGTTGATGATCTAAATTAAAGAATAGTTCCTTACCTTTTCTTTTTTAATACTATTTGGATTTGGAATGCCACAGATAAAATGAGCATTCTACCATTCTACTATTTAGTAGACAATTCTACCATTTAGTGACAATTTCATTTTAGATGAATAATCAATCAATAGTTCATGTTGCAGTTACTACGGGGAAAATGGATTTAATGGCCTGTTTCCAGGGCACATGATACTCTTGAAAGTATACAGATAAGGAGACTGTTGGGTTGGAATTGCCCCTTTAAAATGCTGCCTGTTTCTTTAAAAATGTAAATGTAAATATAACTTATTTCTAGAGAAATTTATTTTCCTTATGAAGTGCTCTCCATGACAGTAGTGGAATGATCTCTCTTCCTCATAAAAGAAAGTTCAAAAACACATGTTGAGGATTGGAAATACCTTCTTGAGCCAGGGAAGATTTTTTTTCCATTGCTCCACTTTTTCTTATTTTACTTTCATATTTGCCAGTGATGTTTCAGGATCAGAATTTAACTTGGAATTGCGAAGCTGCAAGCTTAAATGGACTTTCCATTAATGAACAGGTTTAGACATTATTCTATTTTGAGAACAGTCTTTAATTTGGGCTTAAAATATAAAATTGACAGTTTGGAAAGATCTATAAAGTCAGGTGATTCTTTTCAGTTTTATTAAACCAAGATGGAGAGAGCAGCTATATGATAATGTTAGTGAACATGGTATAAAAACACTGGCTTTGCCAGTATTTCTTCAGTGCCGAGGTGGGAGCCACACTGATTGATGGCATTTCATCATTTCTTCTTGTCCCTGGCCTGTGATACACTGTGCTGCTCTCCATGTACACGTTTACATCAGGACCTCACACTGACCCCCACTTGGGAGGGCTCAGCAGTGCACCAAGTGAGGGCCAGGTCCTTGCTGTCTGTTCCAGAACTCACTGGGGAAAGATGAGAGTTACATGGCAACCTGCAGAGACAAACATGTTAACTTGCAATTTGGTTGCTCCAGGGTTTACATCTAATTGTCTTAGAAAGTTTTGTCCCCAGTACAGTTTGATTTGGAATGGAAGGTTGGGTTAAGTTATTACCTAAAATGTTCATTGTTGAGGCCATCTTTTATTACTAAATTATGTCAATCGAAAGATGATGTTTTTAACCTCTCAACTTTTATACGGATTTAAGGGGCAGATAATCTCATTCCCAAGTTATAATACTATTCCTTAGAACCAGAAACAGCAAGTAAAATATCTTTCCTGCTTCAAGTTGCCTTTTTATTTTCTAGGAGACTGGAAAATACAGTAATTCTAGCCAACAAAGGTGTCATCAGACTCAATTTTCTAGTATTAGTCTACTTGCCAAAACTTAGACCATGTCATACAGAACTCACAAGCCACCCAGGCCTGGAAACCTAACTCCTGTTTCAGCCATCAGTGGGGTGGGAAGTGCTTTTATGTTGATGGGTACATGGAATGTCTGTACCTTGCCCTTCCCCTTAATGTGCTTTCTTGTCCCTCCACATGTTTTGAGTTTCTGAAGGCTTGTAGCTCTGGCATCCTCTTCTGCCCCGGCTGTAGTGACCTGTGTGTACTCATGGTTACTATGTGAGCTCAGCATCTGTGCTTCAAAGTCATCACCTTCACAGAAAGCTTGTGTCTGAGGCTGTGCAGCACAGTGTCGGGTAGATGGGAGAGCGTTTGGGCTAAGTGGCTGCAAACAGAGGCTAAAAGTACATTCTGTTGTTAAAGTGGTGAGTAAAGATGTGGCAGATAAATAATGACATCTTTCCTCCTAGCCCCTAAACTGGACACTCTTCTAAAGATGAACACTAAAAAAAAATCAGCTGGTCTACATGTGAATATTATCATCAAATTTACATTCCCAAAGGAATTAAGTTTTTTGTAACAATATTGTGGTTCTCTTTGATATGCCTGTCTTTGAAGGTCTACTAGTTGTTTGAGGGTCCTATGTGATTCTGGAATTATTGAAAAATATGACCACAGGCAACCCTCATTGACCCATGGTAAAATTTTATACCTTCCTGACATGGGTTTGGAAAATGCAAAATAACTTCTATATTTGTCTAATCAAAACATAAAGGTAAATATAGGTGAATTTGCTTCATGAAAAGTCACCTGGTTATCTCAGGATTAATCCACTGTCTCATCTCATTTATTCCTGAGGATAAGAGAACATGCTCTTCTAAATCTCCAAATACCTTTTCTCCAAAGAGTTCCAGAGTGGTGCAGAGTGGAAAATAAAGATTAGAATAAGTCATAAACATTGGCTAATTGGGGGCAAAAAGGGAAGAAGGGAAAGCAGGCTATGATAAACACACACTTTACAAACTTCCAGCCAATATTTGAACGAAGCTTCCCTAAAGATGTTAGAATCACATTTTTATTACTGGATTATGATAACCAGGGGTTGGGGGCTTGGTCAAGGAGAACCTGGAAGGGATCAGGATCCTGGTTTCCTGTCACTCATGATGATGAGAATCTGAAACACAGGTGGTGATGGGGGCAGAGGAAGGAGGTGGGGAGTAGGTTTAGAAAAGCTAGTAACTGAGCCGTAGATAATGGTTTCAGAATCAGGGTGAGCTGAGGTCAGCATACAAGCAAGACAAGGTATTTGGCAAATACCAAAGGCAGGTATTTCGGAATACCATTTACTGAGTGTGTTTGGGCTGAGTGCTTTATATATGTATTATTTCTTTGCATTATTTTCATAACTGCCTTCAGCAGTATTTCCAACCCATTAATGATATTAAATTATTCAGCATTGTAGCAATTCAAAATTTTAGGGCCTCACAAACAGCCCTTTACATACAAAATTTAACATGATGGCTTGGGAAAAAGAAGAAATGTCAACCTTTCTGAGTTGCCCCCTTTTAGGGACATTGCCCAATTAGAGATGCAACATTAATGTTGAACCAAAAGAAAGGCTGAGAAAATGCATGTTTTTGTTTTTTTAAGATAGTTTAAAAAATATTATAAAGTAATAAATACTTATTTGAAGAGAATTTTTAAAATACAGAAAAGTGTAAGGAAAACAAATCATCCCACAGTTTCCCTCCAGATACAGCTATTGTGATTTTGATGTTTTCCCTGCTCGTCTTTTTTCCCACGTCTCTTAAGTAATTAGGACTACACTCCCCTTCCTCCTTTTAACCTAATATTATACAAAGAGCATTTTCATTACAAATTCTTTAGTCACATAATTTTCGAAAACATTTCACCACAGAGATCAAACTGGTGGTGTGTAGCTGAGTCTGGCCCGTAGACATATTTTGTTTGGCCTTTGTGATGTTCACGAATATTTGAATTACTTGCCAGTATATTTTAAAATCAGGAGATTTCACGTCACCTAGCCTACTTCACTCGTCTAGGTGACCTGTCTGGCCACTTTCAGCACGTGCTTTGAGAGTTCTGGGATGGCTTTACCAAAACTTACATTAGCCATTCATTCACGTATTGTGATTACTTTTAGATTATTTCTGATTTTTAAAATTGTCAGAATGAATAATAGAAGGAATACCATTGTATTTTCTGTATTTCTAAATGTTTCTTTAAGAAAGATTTTTAGAACTAGATTTATTTCATTGAGGTTTCAAGGCTTTTCTTGTCACATTTTCTTGGCAATCAAACCACAGAACCTTCTTTCCATTGACCAGTCTTGTCGTGTCTGTAAGCAGGGTCTTGGACTGACTGCATGGGCGTTGGCCAGGCTGGGCCTGCTGCTGGCATGGAGGGGCTCTCCGTGGCCAGCATGAGAGCGTATCCAGGCCTGACTTTCCATTTACCTCTTTGCTAGGAGCTTGGTGCAAGTTAATTTGGCCAGGATGTCCTTTAATCTGTTATTTTTTTAAATCAGAGGTGAATTAGTACAAGTCAGTTTTGTGATATTGACTTACTTTTTACTTGAATATAAGATCATTGTGGGTTTTTTTAGTTATCTTTTTAAAAAAGTTAATTAATTAATTAATTAATTTATTTATTTTTGGCTGCATTGAGTCTTCCTTGCTGCGCAGGGGCCTTCTCTAGCTGCAGTGAGTGGGGGCTGCTACCTTTTGCTGCGGTGCGCGGGCTTCTCATTGCGGTGGCCTCTCGTTGCAGAGCACGGGCTCTAGGCCCACAGGCTTCAGTAGCTGTGATGCACGGGCCAAGCTGCTCTGTGGCATGTGGCATCCTCCTGAACCCGGACTCGAACCAGTGTCCCCTGCATCTGCAGGCGGACTCTTAACCACTGCACCACCAGGGAAGTCCCAAGATCATTGTTAAAAAATGAATTTTTACTTCAGTTATTTAAAAATATTCTTAATTTTTTTGTTCTGAATTACAGACTTTTGGGTGTTGAGTATATGGCCATACTTTAATGTTTAGAAAAATATGTTTTATTTGATAAAAGTTTGTATTGAACTAGGATTTATAAACACCCTATACCAAATGAGAAACCCATAATAATTATATATAAAATATCAGTATAGAGCGATGAGTAATATTCATTTGATCTTGATACTTTTATTAAAGGAGAAACTATGTTTATCTCTTCCCCTCAGTTCATCTCCATTACTTTAGATTATATCTCAAGACTCACCTTTCTTCAGAGATTTTCCCAACTCATTGCTTCAAGAATATTTTTAAAAGCAGCTACTTATTAAATACTTCTACACACTCAGCATATTGTTGTGGGAAAGGCAAAGATGTATGAAGCACAACCTTTGCCCTTAAAGAGTTGCAATCTAGTTGGGAAGACAGGGCACAAACGCAGAATAAAATCAAGTACAAGATTGGGTGGAGCAGACTACCTCTAGTGCTCAGGAGAGTCAGAGGAAGAAATAATTCATTGTGGGGTCAGTAGGCTGAACCGGCAGGTTAGTCCTGAACGTGGCCCTAGATTGAATTTAGGTTCTAGTGGACATTGTGGGTGAGTAGTACAGGGGCAGCTGTTTAGGGCAGGTGAGGAGACTGGCCTACCTGGGCAGAGCATTTAGGCTGGGAAGCTGGAGGGGATACATTCAGATGGGTAGGAGGGGCGGTGGCTATAAGATGTGGAGCACCAGACAGAGCATTGTAAACTTACTCTGACAAACACTGGGAAGCCTTTGGAAGTAAAAAACATGCTGATGGCAGCACTTGGGGGACTCTTCTTTCCCTTTCCTGGGACTTTTCTTTCCCTTTCTATTAGAATAGAAAAGGAATAGAGGCAAGGAGGACAGTTAAATGGCGTCGCCATAGTCTAGGCATGATGTGAAGAGGGTAGGGATGTGGAATATTTCAGAAAAATGAATGCATTGAAGAAATTTTATATGGGCAAAGTTGCCAATATTTAAAGAATAGTTGGATATGGAGTAGAGGAAAAGGAAAAAAAAAAAGTCAGATGACTAAAATTTCAAGTTCTAGGCACAAGGAGCATTATGGAGTCTTTAAGTAGAAACAGAAATGCTTAGACTGTATACTACTTTATGGCAGAAAGGGTTATATGTCCAGCTTTAGAAATGGTTTCAGCTTGTCCATCAGCCCATTCTTCTTTTGAGGTTTGGTTTGGTTTTGTTTATATTAGAATACTAAGTGGCAAATTTAAAGGTGAGAAGAGAATAAATGGTAGGTTAACTGTTTAGTCTTGAAGGATATAAGGTTTTCTTCTAAGATTAATGAATTCTTTATGTTCCAGCCTCATAATGTTACCAAGACAAACATCATGAGTTTTGTTTTTTTGTTGTTCCCATGTGAACCGGTTAGCTTTGCTCTGCTCTTCGGCAACAGACTTTGCTTCTAATTGTGAACTCACCAATTTCAAATTTATGCTGTTGAAATGGGGGAAATTGGGAGTTTAAGAGAATGAATAAATGCAAATTCATTTGCTTCCAAAACATGTATGTGAGCATCCATGCACCCACATGTGCACACGCACTACATGCATGTACACATACACACATACATACACAAATCCAGATCTATGCCTTACCTATAGTGGGTTAGTGTATTTTTTTAGAGCCTTGACCGTATATATTTCTTTATTGACTTATTTACTCTTCAACTATAGATGTCAAAGAAGGAATAAGAAACACTCCTTAGAATGTTCATTCCTTAGAAATGAATAGAATAGTGTCTTAATGTTTAAAAGGTTGGGTTGGGTTGGGTTGTAGAGCATGGGATAGAGATAAACAGGTCTTCTTTTGCTGCAGACGTTACTCTGGGGAATTTTACCTCAAACATTATAACAAATGATTGCACACACTTAAAAGAAACTTTGAACTCCTTGGCAAAGAAATTAAGTAATAAGATTAATTCTTTTAATAAGCCTGTTGGAATCTATTTTTGAGGCTGTTCCTAGGTTATCAGATGAGTATAAAAGGGACATCAAGTATTTCTATTACCATCACCAGTTGTAAAAGGCAGAAAACAATGATTTCTTTCTTCACATTTGTGGGTGAGATGACCTCTTGGTTGGTCTATGTGAAAAAACATCAACAAATAGTAATGGTAGCCAAGTTTCCCTGGGAGGGAATAATGACTTCCCAGTCCATAAACATGGAATTGCCACATACCTGTCAGCAGCCTTGGCTTCATATGATATATTCCTAAATCCCTCTCTGTAGGGGTTTGGCTTCCAAAGGAATGGCAAGAGAAAGGGTGAGTTAAGGCACTTAGAGCCAAGAGAAACCAAGCAGTGAATTGATTCTTTAAAGTGCAACAAAGATACCAAATTGGTTAAGACAAAGTTAAACACAGAGTACAAATGGTAAGAGAGGGGTTGGAAACGCCCAAACTGGGATAGAGTGGAGCAAGAGCAAGATTAAGGAACTAAACAAGGGGATACCAGGTTTATAGAGTACGATCACCTGTGACTTGTTTTTATAGACTGCCGGCTGAATGCTGCATGGGTAGTTTGGTTTGATTTAAAGGATAGAGTGGATGACACAGGATCTGGCAACTTAATTGGAATGATAAAGCTTTACACTGATTTGATTCTGGTCTCTTGTGCTGAAAGTAAGCTAATAGTAGATGTAGCAAAAAACTAAGACAGTATATTATAGTTTGTGTGGAACGTTGTCAGCCAGACCTGGGAGAAGGTAGTTACCATAGCTGTTGAAAACTGTTCCATTGTTAAGTCAGTGGAACTTCTTCCAGTTGCTGAACATGGAGAGGCGTTTTGAATAACTTAGTTGGCCAGGGTGTTCTCACAGTCCAGACCAGGATGTCCTTCGTCTTCTACATCATTCATTCATACTGGTACTTTCCTTGTGTGTGTGGTGATAAAAATAGAAATGAAAGTATCTGACCAATCCATGTATTACAAATGGCAAGAGCTATGAGGAAAGAGTGGGAAAAGCACTAGTTGGGGAATGGGGCTGGTTAGGACTTAACTTTCAGCCATGGATCAGCCACAAAATAACTAAGTGACCTTGGTCAAGTCACTTCTTTGGGTTTGAATTCCTCATGGAAAAAGGTAAGAAGGTTAAAAGATTGGCAGCTCAATTAGATTGATTGGTACGCATACAACAGAGTTTATTGTCTCCTTACCTTTAGGTGTGTTTAAAAATGTAATAAAAAGTAAAAAAAAGTTGGAACGCACATAAAAAAGACACAAATGTCATCCTGCCTCCTTCCCATCCAACTAAACTGTGGAGGTTGAACCAGATGATAAGGTCTCTTGTATTCTAAAGTCTGTGATTCATTTTCTAGTACTGCAAGATGGAGCCAGGATTGTTTCAAGCTGTTTTGAGTAGGAGTCTTATGCGATCAAAAATGTCTTCCATGGAATGATTTTTCCAAATCAATATTACATTCTTGATTATCCTTCCTTGGTCAATTTACATAGAAATGTATGTGTATTTCATGGGCTATACTGAGTGGCCTGGCATGTTTTACAGTGATTTGTAGTCTTTTCATATCAAAATCAATGTCAGGTCTGCAGACGTAGTTTGAAAGCAATATATTCATGTGAACACTTTCAAAATGAGCTAGAAACAACAGCCTTTTGGGTAACTACGTAACTTCCCGTGAAAGACATCATTTATGGAAAGGTGATTCATGCTCAGTCTTTGTCAAAATTTAAATTTCTCCAGCAGTTTTTCTATCCACACCCAGCTTAAGATATGAGACAATTAACTAATGATTTGATCAGCTTGCAAAGGTGAGTTGGATAGTTTTTCTTACATAAAAATTTCCAGCAAAGGGCTGCACTTATATGGTAATGTTAGTGGTATCAGCGAGCAATTCTGTCCTTTGAGGTTTATATGTAAGTAGGGGTCATGGGTACTGAGTAAAAGACTCACAGTAGCCTCCATAGTAATAGAAGCAACAGAAAAGGCTTATTTTTAGAGAAAAGACCTACCAATGGCTTGATGATAGAATAAACAGTCAAGGCATGATGTTAGGATTATTTTGGAAATTCTTGCCTTCTGTGATAACCACAAAAACTCCTTTGTCAATTTATGTCCAGTTCTTTTCGGTATGGGACATTATTTATGATCAGGGCTCCGTGACAGCTGGTATTTTGTGGCAAAGCTCAGTTCCAGCATTTTTAGATGGAATGTCAGTAGTAAGAAACAGAAATTTATATTCATACTAATATGCTAGCCCAGAAATTGAAGTTAAAAGTCTCTTGACATTTTGGAAATCGTCCTCCAGCAAAGATCTCCCAAGGAGAGCCTTTCTTGTTAGGTAATGATGACTTGGCAGTACCTGACTTTTAGGAAAGGAGAATATGGTAGAAATACAGTAGCAGCAGGAAGCCTGAAAACTAGTTTTGTTTTGAGAGAATGAGTACAAGTTGCATAGGTATGGTTTTATATATCTCTTGCTTTCACTTGTATTTTGAAATATTGTATGGCTGCCTCTAAAATTTAAACTTTGATCTCCTCATCATTGGTCAGAGAACATGATGTAGAAAAAAGGCCAAAGAAGTCATACTCAGAAAATCCAAGTTCAAGTCTTGACTTCTTCATAGGCTGCATGATATTGGGGAAGATAATTTGCCCCTGGGAGCCTCAGTGTCCCCATCTGTTAGTTGGGAATCATGGTAAGACCAACCTCACAGGTATTAAATGAGATAATATTTATGAAAAATTATATCACAAAATGCAAAAACTATAAAATAGTAATTATTGATTATATCATTAGCAAATCTGGAATCTTAGCAAGGTTTCTATAAAGCAATAGAATATTAAAGGGGCAAAGGGAATTTCTAAGTGAAGAATTCCTTAACTGGGAATGCTCTTCACAGATTGAGAAATATTTGTGTGTTCACTATAGTGTCTTGTATTTGTTGTTCTACTTGGGCATGGTCACACTCTGCAAGGATCTCAAGAAGAAAAGTACAGAGTTGATGCATTAGGAATATATACTACTTTAGGCCCTCATTCTCACGGCTCATTTCCCCTCAGTCTTGCTTACCATCATTATTTGTTCATGGTATAACCAGTGTGATCCTCTGGGTACATACAATTGATATCCAGGTTCTGTTTCAACCAACCTCCCTCCTTCCCTCCCTCCCTCCCTCCTTCCCTTACTTTTTCTTTTTGAGAAGATTAAGTGAATTGAAGAAAAGGCTTGATCCAGGTAGGCTGACACCATTTCCTTCTTTTGTATGTTTGGAATTCTTCTAGAATATGTTGGGCAATTTGTTAACAGCTTCTATAGCTAGACTATTTCACTATTATGCACAGAGCAGCACTAATTACTAGTACTGTGTAATTGTTTCTCTCAAGGAAATATCTCTTATAAGGGGTCTCTTCCATCTGGAGGAGCCCTACTGTATAATCTCACCTCTGGTTTTAGCCATGTGAACAGTAAGAGCTTTGTAATCCCTTACAAAGAAAATGGCTGGTGATCTTAGCATCTTTGATATACACGTTTATGAAAAAATGTTGTAAAAGTTATCTTTATTGAGTGTGGTTTTATCACTGCTGGAGTGACTTCCACTTTACTTATGGACATTTATAAGTACTGTTCCAAATTCAGCTTTATGTTAGGCAGTCTGCTTGGCTACATTCAAGATCCCTCACTGCCAGGTGAAGGGCTGTGAAAATTCTTGACATTATTTTGGTGACTGTAAAGAGCATACCTCTGTCAGGGTGGTCTTTCCTTCCTCTTTTAAACTTCCTTGCATATGTAAGCAGAGCACTGTATGACCTTGCTCAGTGTGACTGAGGGTTGGTGTTTCTTAAATGATATTCAGATACCCTGTGTTCTGCTCACCCTGCTGGCTTTTGCAGGCAGCATTTATGTTAGGTCTTTCCCCCTTACTTTCTATGAGGTGTAATGATTGTGCAGGCCTTTCCTTTGGTCATTACAATTGTCAAATTGGTTTCGCCAAGTGGCCCTGATTAATGAACTCTGTGTATAAGATACTCTCTTAACCATGTTATCTAGGAAAGTCTTCTCATTTTGCAAAATTACTCTGAACCCATGCAACCCTAAACTCATGGCACGGAGGAACAGAAACACAAAACTATTGAGCCTACTAACGATTCACCACATATATCACAGTAATAATAAGTAATAAACATCAACAGAGTCAATAGGTACTAGGGCGGTTACCATTTTGTCTCACATTTCCTAACTTATTCTTTCAATAATTGTCAGAAAAGCATATAAAAGTTTTTTTGATTATCACTGGCCAAATGTAACAAACTATATATAGATACACATGTGGGTGTAGATGATTCCTCAGTAAGGACATAAATGACAAAGAATTACAACAAATGACACAAAGAATTAGAAAGTTATATGGAGATCTAGACAGACACTGTCTTAGGAAAAGTGTTTTTTTTTTTTTCTCATCTCCTCACCAAAAACCTCATACACAGTTTATAGCAAAATAATGGGCTTCAAGAATATCATAAGGAAATAACAGATTATTGCTGAGGAAATTAATCCTGATGGAAAATATATACTTTCTTGTTTTTGCAGTTTGGGTAGGTTCTGTGCTCTGGGTACTGCACGTACTGTTTGAAGCAGAAGGAAATTGTTGTTCTGAAGTTTAAAAAAGTCAGATTTAGTCATGTGCAGGGGGGGAGTTGAGTGCTCCCAGAGCCTCATGTCTCTGGAAGACGTGAAAGAACAAGAGATTTTGCCAAGATTGACTTTGCTTTTAGACTTTCCTTCACCGCATTCCAGGGCAGAGAGCGTGTAGTGTTGGAAGCGACCCACTGGCAGGATGTTTAGGATCACATGGCAATGTGTTGTGGGTGAACAGGACTGGCAGTTCACGGACTGCTTTTATTTATATCCCATTGTGAGTTTTTAGGTGGTTTGGAGAGTTTTGGTTCTTTCAGAACAGGTTTTATTCAGAGTATAAAGTATTAAAACCTTTCTCCTGCAACGAATGATAGTTGAAATACTTTCTCTAATTGCCTAAGCTACTCCATGGCTATAATTTAAGCGCATTTGGAATCTGTGTTATTTCTGTCGTGCCATCAGGTTACTGTTTACTGTTACAGCTCATCAAGTTTTTATTGAGTAACTAAAGGAAAATTAATATTTTGGTAAGTACTTGGACAAAGATATTAAGGGTTAATAAGTCTGGGGTTCAGAAAGATACCTCAGTTTTATCCAGGGGAGAGCTTAGGCACTAGAAGAATCAGAGTTGGTAATTACGCAAACATGCTTTTCTGATAAATGAGCAGATGTTGTTAATTTTGACATACCACGGCTGGACTGCAGTATTATGCCTCTTCCATGGATATGAATTGAACTACTGGAAAGTAGTTCATCTGGAAAATGTGGCTGTGGAGAATGTGCAGGAGAACTCACAGAGCCATGGCCTGGGAGCCTAGGAGGGGAGGTCACATGCTGGGAACCAGGAACTTATCCAAACTTGATACTGTGCATTTCGAATACTGTATTCACCCAGAAACTTAAGGTCCACTGAGTGATGTTTCCAGTATAATCACAAGAATTCTAAAACTTCCAGGACTAAGTATTAGCTAGGCCCTTTCCTGGAGGAATTGACATACAGGTAGAGAAGGAGCCACGAGCCCAGATCAGGCCTAGCCCTGAGTATCTTCATTCAGCAGGTGTTTATGGAATGCCAGCTCTATGCCAGGTGCTGGGCGAGGTGCATGGGGAACAAAGACAGATGAGCCATAGTCTGACCTTGGGGCACTCACACACTAGGTGGGTGATGGATATGTTTATAACTAATGATGAGAAACTGAGCAACCCTGCAATAAGGTTATGAATGAAGTGCTGTAGGGCACAGGAGAGAGAAATTGAAGTGCTAGTTAACAACGGTGAAGAATTGTTGCATTGGAACGGTCCTTACCGGTTACCTAGTTCTACCCAATGCAGGATTCTCACCGCTGCTTCCCTGGCAGATGGTCATTTAGCCTGTGCTCAAACCCCCCTCTAGAGGCAGCTCATTGCATTTTCAGGCATCTCTGTTTAATTGATTCAAACCAATATTATGTGAACACTTATCAGGCATTGTGCTGAGTCTGTTGTACCTGTTATCTCATTTAATCCTTACCCAGGAGTAGGTACTTCTAATATCCCTCTTTTCAGATGAACAACTGAGGCTCACAGAAGTTAACCAGTTTGTCCAAGTTTATAAGTTCAGCAGTGTCTGGAACAAGGTCTTAAATCTGTTGCCTGACTTCAAATCTGTGTTCTTGATCTACCTGATACTCTCATAGGTTCCTATTCTTTCACCTGCTGAGAAAAAGATCAAGTGTAATTTCTCTTCCTTGTGACAGCTCTTCAAATATTTCCAGAGAACGTGTATGTGTCCCTTCCCCCCACATCCAACTCTTTTCCCGTCATTCTAAGTTCTTTCAAATGTTCCCCCAAAGACATGCTTTTCAGACCTTCCACCATCCTGGTCACCTCCGGGGGCTCTCCTGTGTGTTGATGGCTTTCCTAAGATGGAGTTTGCAGCATTACCGCAGCATTCCTGCAGCAGTAGAAGAAGTAGAAGTAGCAGAAGTAGCCTGTCTCCCGTTGAGGAAGATAGGCATGACATCTCTTTACCTGAGATGTATTCATATTAGCAGCGGCTGCATCACTTTTATGGCTCAGGCTTCGTTTGTTGTCCATAAAATTCATAGGTCTATTTTTCTCCCCCCTTTTTGGCCTTTATTACATTTATTTATAACCATGCCTCATTTGCAGCTTTTTTTTTTTTTTTTGAATTGTGCTCAGGTCACATGATGATCTGAAAAGAGATACAGCCAGAAATATTTCGTCTTCACATAGGTAGAAGCTGGGTAGGTACACTCCAAAGAGGCAGTGGCCAAGCAGTTTGCAAGGGCTTTCCTTCACCCCCTCGAGCCCCGTGAGTTTTTCTCACATACAAGAGGGCATCCAGTCGACTCCTGATGAGAGCCTGGGTCATTGTGCTCTTCAGGGAGGAGAGGATATGTTCTCCCCAGGCACATGGCTCAGGCTCTTCATCTTGTCCCATGGGATCTTGTCTTCTTGAGCTCCTTGAGAATAGGGAAGCTGGAGGATGAGGGAGTGTGCTCTTCTGGCAGGAAGAACTTGGCTAAGTGTTCTAAAAGACCTAGTCCAAATACTAGTTTAGAAAGATCGCTTAAACATTCATTAGAGGCTTAATTGGTGGCCTCGGTCATCTTAATGTTCATTAGTGGTTTGTATAAATGTTTTAGTGGTAATTAATATTTGAAAACCTGGATATCTAGTCTTTTAAAAGTTGCGGGGCCTCTGGTAATCCTGAAGTGCCACTGACAGGTTTAGATAATTTAGAAAATTATTAGATTTTTCAAGGTGAACTAGATTTTAAATAAACTCTAGGTGCGTTTGATAATATTTCAAAAACTTTTTTACGGTTACTTGAAACTGAGTGGATTTAAGCATGAAAGTGTGTATTAGGAGCACAACAACAAAAAAGCCATGTAATAGTGAAGTGGCAATTTTTTTACACTGATTAAAATTCAAGGAATATAGTTCATTTTTCCAGGGCTTTCCCTAGTAGAAATAATCACCATGGAAAATGACTGTATTTCATATCAAATGTTATGCTCTGCATTCATAAGTTATTTAATCAAGCATAGAAAAACCATCTTTATGAAGCAGATTTTGATGCTCATGTTTAATATTTTGAAAAATGACCTTAATAAGTTGTTTGAAAGTATTTTAGAGGGGAGCTTTCAATCTGAATTCTGAAAGAACAGCTCTTATGTTTATTCTTGAATTTCTTTATTGGAATAATCTGTTCTAGATCAGTGATTTTCAAAGTGTAGTCCCTGGACCAGCAACATTAGTACCACCTACGAACATGTCAGAAATGCAGATTATCAGATTCCCCCATCCCTGACCTGCTGAATAGGAAACTAGGAGAGTGGATCACACACTGTGTGCTTTAACAAGCCCTCTAGCTAATTCTGGTGCTTGCTAAGTTTGAGAACCACTGATCCAGATTGTTTCAAGCTTTGTAGAATTATTCAATATTCCATGTGGTGGCCAAATTCTGTTAGAATGGAATGAGGAGAAGCCTCTACTTCTACTGCAGTTATTACAAGTGGTCAGAGAACTTGGTCCATATAAGAGATGTGTGCATGGCAAGGAGAAATCTCACTGCTGTTTTCTTCCCTCACTCATATAAAAGAATGAATTATTTTCTCTTTCTTTAGGAAATCAAACTAGATTTCCTGGAATGCCTAGGACTTATCCTGATGGAAAAATGCTTAACTCGGTAGTTCAGTCAAACTCTCTGCCCTAAAATAAAGAGAAATACCCCAAGAAAAGACCCCCGAAGATGAGGAAGTTCTTACCCTTGAAGGGCTGCATGAAACAGCTTAGTGACCTAAGTCTGTGTAGCTGGATAGAGCTGGGAGAACTTTTATTTCATTGCCCTATAAAGGAATATTCTGCTCAGATAGTTAAGGTTTTTCTCTGATCTTAAAGACCTCCAAAGACAAAGATAGTCACAATTAATTATCGTTTTGTTATTAAATTTGAAGTTAATAGCCATAAATGTCAGAAAATGCATTTTTACATTTCCTATGTAAGTAATGTTAGGGTCACACGGCAGTTCAAATATTGCCTAAAATCATTTTTCACAGTTGGCAGTTCTGACACATCAGTTGTCAAATTCTGTCGTTCCAGGCTTGGGAGCAGATAACCCTCCAGGGCTTATGAAGAGGGAGAAGTGACCCTTCCCAAATCAGTATAGACCCCTCTCGTCCCAACCCAAATCTCTCTAATCTGAATAGTGGGAAAGAGGAAATGCTTGGAGTTGGGTCACTAACCTGTGTATGTGTGTGTGTGTGTGTGTGTGTGTATGTGTATGTGTAAGGAGGTGGTGCTTCCTCTCTAAAGCTAGTGGGAGTCACTCATAAAGCCTGCACATATTCATGACGGAGTAAAATGAGTAAAGTGAAATGATTTCATATTTAACCCACTGTCTCCAGACTATTCAGCAAACAATTTTAAAAGGTTTAAACTTTTTAAAAATATGTAAGTTTTATTGGATTTTTAAATTTTATATAGTTGATTTATAATATTATATAATTTCAGGTATACAACGTAGTGATTCAATATTTTTACATGTTATATTCTGTTTAAAGTTATAAAATATTGGCTATCTTACATGTACTATACAATATATTCTTGTAGCTTATTTATTTTATACATAGTAGTTTGTACCTCTCAATCCCCCAGCCCTATCTTGCCCCTCTCCCCTTCCCTCTCACCATTGGTAATAACTAGTTCTCTATATCTGTGAGTTTGTTTCTGTTTTATTAAATTCATTTGTTTGTTTCAATTTTAGATTTCACATATAAGTGATAACATACAGTGTTTGTCTTTCTGTGACTTATTTCACTAAGCATAATACCCTCCTGGTCCATCCATGTTGTTGCAAATGGCAAAATTTCATTCTTTTTTATGGCTGAGTAGTATTCCATTGTATGTATATACGTTACTTTTTCTTTATCCAATCATCTGTTGATGGACACTTAAGTTGCTTCCATATCTTGGCAATTGTAAATAATGCTACTATGAACATTGGGGTGCATGTATGTTTTCAAATTAGTGTTTTTATTTTCTTTGGATAGATACCTGGAAGTGGAGTTGCCAGATCATATGGTAGTTCTATTTTTAGTTTTCTGAGAAATCTCCATACTGTTTTTTTATAGTGGCTGTACCAAGTTACATTCCCACCAGTAGTGTACTGGGGTTCCCTTTTCTCCACATCTTTGCCAACATTTGCTATTTGTGTTCTTTTGATGATAGCCATTCTGACATCTGTGAGGTAATATCTCATTGTGGTTTTAATTTGCATTTCCCTGATGATTAACAATGCTGAACATCTTTTCATGTACCTGTTGGCCATCTGTATGTCTTATGTGGAAGAATGTCTATTCAGGTCTTCTGCCCATTTTTGAAAATTTTTTTTGATATTGAGTTGGATAAGCTGTTTATATATTTTGGGTATTAATCCCTAATTGGTCATATCATTTGCAAATATTTTCTCCCATGCAGTATGTTTTCTTTTCATTTTGTTGATGGTTTCCTTTGCTGTGCAAAAGTTTTAAGTTTAATTAGGTCCCATTTATTTATTTTTGCTTCTGTTTCCTTTGCCCGAGGAGACAGATTTTTAAAAATTTCTACGATTTATGTCAAAAAGTATTCTGCCTGTGTTCTCTTGTAGGATATTTATGGTTTTAGGTCTTATTACATTTAGGTCTCTAATCTCTTTTGGGTTTATTTTTGTATATGGTATGAGAAAATATAATCTCATTCTTTTACATGTAGCTGCTCAGTTTCCCCAGTACCACTTACTGAAGAAGCTGTCTTTTCTCTATTGTATATTCTTGCCTCCTTTGTCATAGATTAATTGACCATAAGTTTGTGGGTTTATTTCTGGGCTCTTTATTCTATTCTGTTGATCTATATGTCTGTTTTTGTGCGAGTACCATACTGTTTTGATTACTGTAGCTTTGTAGTTAAGTTTGAAGTCAGGGAGCATGATAACCTCCAGCTTTGTTCTTTTTTCTCAAGATTGCTTTGGCATACACTACCAGATATAAAATGGATGGCTAGTGGGAAGCAGCTGCATAGCACAGGGAGATCAGCTCAAAGCTTTGTGATGACCTAGAGGGGTGGGATAGGGAGCGTGGGAGGGAGGCTCAAGAGGGAAGGGATATGGGAATATATGTATACATATAGCTGATTCACTTTGTTGTACAGCAGAAACTAACATAACATTGTAAAGCAATTATACTCCAATAAAGATATTTAAAAAAAAAGATTGCTTTGGCTATTTGGGGTCTTTTTGGTTCCATATAAATTTTAGAATTATTTGTTCTAGTTCTGTAAAAAATGTCCTGGGTATTTTGATAGGGATTGCATTACATCTTTAGATTGCTTTGGGTAGTATAGAAAGTTTAACAATATTAATTTTTTCCAACCCATGAACATGGGATATCTTTTCATTTCTTTGTGTCATCTTCAATTTACTTCATCATTGTTTAATAGTTTTCAGAGTAAAGATCTTTCACCTCCTTGGTTGTTTATTCCTAAGTATTTTATGCTTTTTGATGCAATTTTAAATGGGATTTTTTTTCTCTTTGTGAAAGTTCATTATTAGTGTATAGAAAAGTAACAGATTTCTGTATATTAATCTTGTATCCTGCAACTTTACCAGATTCACTTATTTCTAATAGTTTTTTTTTTTTGGTAGAGACTTTAAGGTTTTTTGTATATAGTATCATGTCATCTACAAATATTAACAGTTTTACTTCTCCCCCTCCAATTTGGATGCCTTTTATTTCTTTTTCTTGTCTGATTGCTGTGACTGGGACTGCCAATACTATGTTAAATAGAAATAGCAAGTGTGGGTATCATTGTCTTGTTTTTGAATTTAAGGGAAAGGCTTTCAGCTTTTCACCATTGAGTATGATGCTAGCTGGGTTTGTCATAAATGGCCTTTATTATTTTGAGATATGTTCCCTCTGTACCCACTTTGATGAGGGTTTTTTTTTTTTATTATCATGAATGGATGTTGAATTTTGTCAAATGTTTTTTCTGTGTCTATTGAGATGATCATATGATTTTTACCTTTCCTTTTGTTACTGTGGTCTATTGCATTGATTGATTTGAAGATATAGAACCATTCTTGCATCCCTGGAATAAATTAAAGGGCTTAAACTTTTAAAGTACAGGTATGCTGTCAAATGATACTCAAATGGATTTTTAAGAACTGAATTATCACTGTATTACCTAAGGATTATGCTTGTCCTAAATATCATATGCATTTTTAACTGAAGGGTTATTACTCGTGATTACATGTATAAGTTGTAGTCATATAGTAAAATAACTGTACATTTTATAATAACTGATTAAGATTTATTGTTTTTTTCTATCATGGAGCTTCTAAGAACTTTTTTTTCCTTTCCTATTTTTAGCTGCTATGACATTTTAGATACTGTAAAATGTAGGATTTTCCTGCTATCTGGGATAGTGTCTAGCCAAGTTGACCATTCTTATTCTGTTAGAAAATTCTTCCTTTTACCGAGCTGAGGCAATTCTTCTTATACACCATCTCCAGGGTAATGGGAGTCTATAATTATGAGAGGCTCATAATGAGTCTTTGGCTCTCTGTGGAGGTAGAGAGAAGAAAATATTATTTCCATTTCATAGCCAAGGGAACATACATAGACAAAAGCACCACAAAAGTGTGGACAAGATTTAAATTGTAAAGTAAAGATTTTGATTTCCATAGTAAAAGTGGACCAGGGTTTCCAAATCAGTGTCTCCTAAAGCCATCACTTTTATTTGGCTAAACTGAGAGAAAGACAAAATGTGTTTTTTAGACCGTGCTATCCAGTAGAAATATATTGTGGGCTATATATGTACTTTTAGGTGTTCTAGCAATCACATTAAAAACGTAAAAAGAGGGCTTCCCTGGTGGCGCAGTGGTTGAGAGTCCTCCTGCCGATGCAGGGAACACGGGTTCGTGCCCCGGTCCGGGAGGATTCCACATGCCGCGGAGTGGCTGGGCCCGTGAGCCATGGCCGCTGAGCCTACGCGTCCGGAGCCTGGGCTCCGCAATGGGAGAGGCCACAACAGTGAGAGGCCTGCGTACCGCAAAAAACAAAACAAAACAAAAAAACGTTAAAAGAAACAGGTGCCATTAATTTTAATAATGTATTTTACTTAACTGAAGGTACACAGGATAGTATGATTTCACCATATAATCATTATAAAGAATGAATGGAATACTTTACATCCTTTTTTTTTGTACTAAGTCTTCAAAATCATAGCATACCTCAGTTCGAACTTGTCACATTTTAGATGCTCAATAGCCACTTGTGGCTACTGTCTACCATATTAAACAGCACAGCTCCGGAATCTTCCTTTTCTACCCTTGCTGGCTGCTCCAACTCCCTTTCCCACCCAAAATACAAAATGTATTTGCAGATGTTGAGTTCCCTGTCTCTGGAAGTGTTTGAGCAGAGGCTGGGTAACCAATGCTTGGTGGGAATATTGTGAATAAAGACCATCAGGTGGATTTTTGGACAAGAAAAGCCTTAAAATCCCTTGCAACTCCAATGTTCTGTGATACTGTGATACTGAGAAATGAGTCATGGAATTATGAGTTTGGAAAGAACTTCCTTCCATATTAGCCGTGCCATTTTCTGTCATTATCTCCTGATTTGTTATTTACCTCTTCTCTACTTCTAATATGGATAAAATGATCATTTGTAGAATACTATATCGTTTATAAACCACTCTCATAAACACTAATGGTTAATTCATTTATTTCTCCACCGATTCAGTAATGGTGTATTGAGTCCCTACAATGTATTAGTCTCTGTGCCGGAGCTGGAATGCATTAACTGCAGTGTGTGGAAGAGCATGACCCTGGTGCTCAGAGTATTCAAGCTATCCTCTTCCTACTATTCCTTATCCCTGGTTTCTGCAATCTGTTTCCTCCTTGTTTGGCTTGAGTCACTAGGAACCACAAATGTGCTGATATGAACATAGCGGTCTGACTTTGTTTTCTGATATGAAGTGTGAATCCCTCCCCAAAGGACAGTTTTCAGTGATGAGAAAACTGCAGGTGGGTTCTCTGCTCCTCTGGTGTGATTAAGCCATTAGAAATAAGGTATCTTTTTTTTTCAGCATTAAAGAGAAGTAGAATCTGCTGTCATTTAGCTACATGTCACCTGGAATTGTAATTTCCATTAAAAACTCCTTTGCTGTCAGCCAGCTGCCAGGTAGACACTTAATCTCCTTTGACTCTATGCTGCACTTTTTTGTGCCCTATCCAAAAATTCTGAAAGAATTAAAGCTGCTTCTGAGCCATGGTTTATCAATTATGATGCTCCTGCTTTAGAGAAAGAAAAAAATACAGAAACTTCTGGTGTCAGAAAAACTGGTTCTTGTCCTGATAGTAAAAAATCAGGATTTAAGACCAAGGAAAACCATTTATGGAAGTATTTTAGGGATTTGGTTATAATTCTGCCTAGTAAGTTTGAAAATTCTCCATCTCACTCTTGTTTCGTTCTTTAATTGTCCTAGAGTATTTTATAAATTCAGTTTCTAAATTCTACTGTACCCAACTTTACTGGAATGTCTTCTAACAGTTTCATGTTACCACCAGAGAGCAGCAGAGATTTATAGGTAGTTAATGAGTACCCTAAATACCAAAAAACACAGAAGCTTGGCCACGTGATTTGATCTCATTAATTAAATGGCTAGGAGGAAAAAGAGGCAGCTGATTCATAACCAGAACTTTCACTCATTGGCTTGTCTCCCCACCCTTTCACACTTTCTCTGAGGTATGTGTATAAGTGTGTGATTTTAATAATTTATGACATTGGTTGGGGAGAGTGTTTTTGTCTTTTCTAGACGCTTTGGGGATATGGGTCAAAATGCAACTCTTATTCCACACTCACACATGCATAGACTGAACAATGAATCTGAAGGCAGTGAATCCAGAGATGTAGGAAGTGCAGTGCTGTTCCTCTAGAGCAGGAGGGGTCATCAAACTACTGCCCACAGGGCAAATCCAGCCCAGTGCCTCTTGTTGTAAATAAAGTTTTATTGGAACACAGGCACATTTGTTTATGTTTTGTCTTTGGTGGCTTTCATGCGACAGTGGCAGACTTGAGTGACCATAGTAGAACATATGGCCAACAAAGCCTACATTAGTTACTATCTTGCCCTTTACAGAAAAAGTTTCCTAACCTTACTCTACACCATATTTGCATTTTAAATTTAAATTATGGAAAATATGGAGAAGCTGAAGGAGTCGTGGATTGGGACTTTCAACAACTATTTTTCTATTCCTAATTCTTCTACCTGGGTGTGTCTTTCACCATTTCTAGCCCTGGAGTCCTCATCTGCAAGTAGGGGTGGGAGTGTGGGGAGGTTGAACTTGGTAGCATCTAAGATCCTTTCCAGATCCAGAGTTCTATGACTTTTTTGATTGCCTTTGTTCTTACATGAATATGCTATATAGTGAACAAGTTGTTTTAATTTTTAAGTTTTTTTAATGAACAGTTATTTCTTTTTTTTTAAGAATCATTGTTATTTTATTTACTTTATTTATTTTGGCTGCGCCAGGTCTTAGTTGCAGCACCCAGGATCTTTTAGTTGCAGCATATGGGAATGTTTTAGTTGCAGCATGTGGACTCTTAGTTGCGGCATGTGGACTTCTTAGTTGCGGCATGCATGCGGGATCTGGTTCCCCAACCAGGGATTGAACCCAGGCGCCCTGCGTTGGGAGCATGGAAGGGGAAGTCCCATGAACAAGTTGTTTTATGGGGGCATCATTTTGCTTGGTCTATGTTCCCCAGGCTCCACTTTTAATCCCACAGGATTTGTCAGATGACTGGGCCACTTTGCACTATACATCAGGGAAGTCTGGTGCCACACCTACATATCCTTAGAAATTATGTTAATGTCATTTAAGAGAAAAAGGGAAAGCATAAGGTCAGTGCTTAGTTTCCTAACTCTAGCTAAGCAGGACTATATTTTTCTTGTTTTGAAGTCTCCATTTTGACTACATTCCTATACCTGCCTTTTTTGACAAGCTTTTTTTTTTTTTTTGCAGTAGAGTTATTAAATGTTATACTAAATATTAACTCAGCAGTGTCTACAATTTTGCCTTTTAACATCTTGTTGGAATGTCTGGTAATCTGAAGCAGTACTGATTTCCAAAATGTAAATATGAAGAGAAGCATGTGAAGTAAAAATTTAATACTATAGACAGTTTGATTCCACATTTTAGTTTATTATTCTGTTTTTGATTGATTTATTGATTCATTAATCTAACAAAGATCCACTTAGTAACCTATTTAGTGTTGGGAATATAGCAATGATAAAGCAGATGATTAAGGAGAAGATGCTCACTGTGAAAACTTTGGAAAACAGAGCAAAGTGTAAAATAGAACCTAATTCAGTTTAAGTATTTGTACCCGTGCATTCTTTTTTCAAAATGTAAATATTTATGTAGCTAACATGCTTCAGTATCAAGCCTAGTGTTTGTGTTTCTTGATTTATTTACTGTTAATCTGTAGAATATTTATTAGCAAGATGCCTTTTTAGGCATTTGAAAATCACTGTTTAGTTTTTTATGCCCCACATTTCTGATGTCTAAGAGGTTTTACAGTACAATTATTTATAAATGTGTTATTGCCTATATCATCTGAAGGGTCTTTAAGTCTGTGTTGGTAAGATGCTACTCAAATTCTCTGTCAAAGAGAGAGGGAGCTTACTTTAAGAGGTAGACATTATCATCTAACCATGTGATCCTTCATATGTGGATTTGAAGCTGTTGACACCCTTAGCCACTCAAATCCTTTTTGGAACAATTGGCTGGATGAGTCACCTACAGGAACACTCCTTTCCTAGTTCTTTACACGCTCAGAGATGTGTGTGGAAGATTTGGAGTTGAAATAGCGAGTTTAAATCTCTGCTCTGCTACTTCCTAACTGGGTAATTTTGGCTGAATCACTTAACTCTCTCTCCTTTGTCCTCATCTATAGAGTAGAGGTGAAATACCAACCCTGCCTATCTCACAGGGTTGCTGTGTAGGCAAAAAGACAATGTGAGGGTTTAAATAAAAGCATGCTATTAAACCCAAATAACCAATGCTTAGGCTGGGGTTAAAATGAAGCCCAACAGTCGGCATGTTACCACAGATCATAAGGACGGATAATTGACTTTGGAGCCTTCAGACCAATTTAGTCAGTTGGACTGATTAGCTTTGCCAGTTGAAGTTTACAAATTCACTAAAATGGACTATCGAGTTCTTCCATTAGTCAAACCAACAAATACATGTTTGGTATTAACTACGTGCATGCCACTGGGCTTGTGTTGTGGAAGATATAAAGAAGCTCTCTGCCTATAAGAGCTTACTATTTAGAAGGTAAGGATGTCAATCAAGTATACAGAAAACAAAAATCACTTTAAGGGCTCCCCTGGTGGCGCAGTGGTTGAGAGTCCTCCTGCCGATGCAGGGGACGTGGGTTCGTGCCCTGGTCTGGGAAGATCCCACATGCCGCGGAGCGGCTGGACCCGTGGGCCATGGCTGCTGAGCCTGCGCGTCCGGAGCCTGTGCTCCGCAACGAGAGAGGCCACAACAGTGAGAGGCCTGCGTACCGCAAAAAAACAAACAAAAAAAGAAAAGAAATCACTTTAAGTTTTCAACAGAGGGGTTTATTTATTTCTTTTTACTTTGAAACAACCATAAACTTTCATGAGCTTGTCACTTTTGAAGATTCTAGGCCATTTACTTTGTAGAATATCTCTCAATTTGGCTTTGATGTTTCCTCATGATTAGATTCAGGTTACATAGGAGTGATGAGTGATGCTGTGTTCTCAATGCATCCCATCAGGTGGCACACATTTTTGGTTTGTCCTGTTATTGATCATGTTCCCTTTGATCACTTTCTTGTAGTCTGTCAGACTTCTCTACCATAAAGCTAATCTTTCCCCCTTTATAGCTACTATTTGAAGAGATAGTTTACTTTGAGACTATGTGAATATCCTGTTCCTCATCAAACTTTAATTAATCCATTCATATCAGTACGAAATCTTGTTTTCATAATTTGTTTAATGAATTATAATGTTACTATCATTATCTTGATGTTCAAATTGTCCCTATTTTGTCCAGAGGGAACCACTTCATTCTGGCTTCTGTGTCCTTTTGACATGTCCCCTTTATTATTTGAGTATTTTCTTACATTCTGATCCCAAAAGATGTTCCAGGCTCGTCTTAATCTTTCCCTACCCCAGCGCTGGAGAATGACTTATAGAGATAAAGACCTGGCTCTGAGTGTGCTCATTGCCTTTGAGGTATTGCTGCTTTCAGATTCTAACAGAGGAGATTTAATTCAGGGAATAGATTAAACTGCTGATGGGGAAGCTGGAGGCAAATAGGGGTCAGTAAGGCAACCCAGAGAAACCACTAACGCCCTTAGGCTAGAGGGCCAAAAGGGGGATGTGGTGTGCTCAGGAGGTCAGGTCATCTGGAAGAAGTTTGAGAAGTACTGGACTGCCTAGAGGGAACCTGAGCCATGGAGGATGTGCAGCTGCTACAAGAGAAGCCGCGTGAGGAGGAGAGGTTTTTCCCTTCCTCTTGCACTCCCATCTACTCTCAGTACCTCCCGTTGGCCTGACTTGGCCAGAATCCACCTGTCACAGGATCCTGGGAAACAAAGCCTGCAGAGTCAGCCCCCTGAGACGGAATGTAGAGGAGTGGAAGGGATAAAAATAGAACTGAGGGTAAAAGGTCCAGGACTCGCACAAAAATATATACATCCTTGCATCCTGGTAATTGCCATTTGAACAAAACAAATAACGAGTGTTTTTGTGACTTGAGATGGGTAACATCCTCTCTGATGTGGCCACTTAAATTTAACGTGTTCCCAAGAATCCTCACCCTGCCTTTTAGAACCCAGGCATTCACTGGGTCACTTATTACTACTAGAGGGCAGATAGCTGCACCTTAACCCGTGCTCTGACTCACTCTTCCCTTCCTGTTTCCAGGCAATCTCTATTTTGTGAGAAGGGATTCTTTAGGCTCTAGGCTGAGCCACAGAGTCCAGTTCACCTCTTTACGAGATATTTGTATCTCGCATATTTTTTTTTTTTTTTTTTTTTTTTGCGGTACGCGGGCCCTTCACTGTTGCCGCCTCTCCCGTTACAGAACACAGGCTCCGGACGCGCAGGCTCAGCGGCCATGGCTCACGGGCCCCGCCGCTCCGCGGCATGCGGGATCCTCCCGGACCAGGGCACGAACCCGCGTCCCCTGCATCGGCAGGCGGACTCTCAACCACTGTGCAACCAGGGAAGCCCCTCTCGCATGTTTTTGATTGAATTATGTCCCCCAAAAGATGTTGAAGTCCTAACACACCTGAATATGTGACTTTATTTAGAAATAGCGTCTTTGCAGATGATCAAATTTAAATGAGATCAGTAGGGTGGGCCCTAATCTAATACAACTTTATAAAAAGGGGTAATTTGGACACAGACATACACACAGGGAAGATACCCTGTGAACATCATGGCAGAGATCAGAACGATGCATCCATAAACAGAAATGCCAACCACCAGAGTCCAGGAGAGAGGCGTGGAACAGCTTCCCTCACAGTCCTGAGACGGTCCTGTCGACACCTTGGTCTCAGACTTCTAGCCTCCAGAACTGTGAGACAATAAATTTCTGTTGTTTAAGTCACTCAGTTTGTAATACTTTGTTGTGACAGCCCTAGCAAACGAATACACTGTATTAGAGGTAGATGTCAGGTGTTCAGTTATCTACTGATCAAGTGCTACTTGGTCTCCAGCAGTGGAAAGTGGTGTAGTAAAGGGGCTGGAAGGAGTGCAGGTGTGACCTGAAGACCTGCATTTTCTTCTTTACTTCTGCCTGGGAACAACTTGGTTAGTATTGAGTTTGTCGCTCCCTGTTCCTCTGCATTCCCTGGTGGCAGGCCTGCCTTTGCCCATTGCTGACAAGGCACCAGAGGATGGTCAAAGCTGAGAGCCAGCTCTCTTTGAGCTGGTGTTCAGGCCTGGCCTCTGCAGCTGGTCAAAGGCTGGGAGCAGGGATTCCACATGTCATTTTACTTTCCTCCTGTGTGAGCAAGCTTGGGTTCCTGCTGTAGGCCTCAGGTTTATGTAGGTCTGGCATTGGCTCAGCACTTGGATGGAGGAGCAAAACCACATGTAAACAATATGTTGCTGGTATGACAGTCAAAATGCTACCGTCTGTTCATGGGACAACGTTCCTGCACTCTTGGATACAGAAAAAGAAAAAAAAAGTGTTGCTGTTCTGGTTGGTTTGTTGGTTTATTTGATTATTTTGTCTATATATAGAATGTCACCTGCTAAAGCCAACTAAAGGTCAGCCTTTAGGTTTTCAGTTTATATTGGCCAAGTTTCTCACATAGGATTAATTATATACATTTCGAAGGTTACTCATCAAATACTGGAGATTAAGATCACATACCTTAGGAGATGACACATAACTGAAAGTATGCAATGTTGTATCATGTGGCAGACACAATACAGTTCTAGAGAGTTGTCCCAGGAATCTCCAGAGAATTGATCTTTATGGAATTTGGCCTCAGTATTGAGTATATTACTGACATATGCTATGTGTTATTTCACGCTTGTAATTATCTGTAATTTGCTACACAATGCTTTGTTGCTATTAACCCTAAACATTTTGGCTTATGGGGATTTGAGATGACGTAGAACTTTTACCTCCAAGTACTTAGATGTGAAACATGTCACTGATGTTAGGAAAGGTGACAGGACAAAGGCTCGAGGGTCTTGAACTGAGGAATAAGAAGTGAGACCTAGAGCTCTAAAAAAACTATTTACTTTCATGACCATTTATATGACCCAACTTAATGGCTCCCTATAATTAATAATGACTATTTCTTTTATTTTCTCTGTGAAAGTAGGAAGTGATTTTCAAATGCTGTCAATCTGTATATTTATTATAAGTGAAAATATTTATTTCTCTTTTTCTTTTTTACTAGAATATCCTAGGCCTTCTTTCTTTTTTGAACCCTCCACCCCATTGTTCATAGAAACGCATGTGGGATGGATGGATGGATGGATGGAGAACCTCATCACGTCATCCGCTTTCTGAGTTCACAGATTTTATCATTTGGTGTAGGTAGAGCAAAATCAAATGCTCTGTTGCTGTTTCTCTCACACTGTACCCGAACTCCCGGAGGAAGTTCCTCAGGGAACAGAGCCTCAGGATAAATATGTCATCTCTTGTTGGAGTATCAACTTTACTAAGATGTTTGGGAAATAATATAATTTTTATATTAAAACACTCAGGTTTATTATAGAGTAGAATATGTAATCAGCATGACTTAAAACCATAGAACACAATTGTGCCTGACTGCTTTTTCCAAGATACAAGCAATAAAATGTAATATTTAGAGTAGAAATTCTGGACTCATGTGAACCACTTAAAACCTTGCTAGACCTTGGGCAAGTTACTTAACCTCTTTACCTCTCAGTTTCCTCCTCTATAAAATGGGGCTAATAGTCATATGCAACTTACAGAGTTGGTAGAACATTAAAGGTGCTTAGCTTAATGTCTGGCACATAGTAAATACACAAATTTTAGCTGTGCTGCTGCTGGTGACGTGGTCAGACCCTTGGAGCTAAAACTTGATGCTTCTCAGTCACTAGGGGTAGATATGCAGCACTGCTCTGGAGAAATTAAGCCCACTTCTGCCATCTCCTTTTTGGGTCTGGGCATTCAGAACATGCTGAGGAATTAACCCTAAGCACAACTGTGAAGAGACAATTGTTGCTCTTGAATTCAGAGTCAGTGGTGCTTGCTGGATGGTACATAGTCTCTGGGCCACCAGGAGTTAAACATTATCACAAAGAGAGAAACTTGGACCAGATGACTGGATTGGTCAGTGAGTGGGGAAAGGATGAAGCGTCAAAGTCTTTAGTTTGAGGGTCTACAAATGGTGCTGCTTCCCTCAAGAGCAGCATATGGGGCTGAAGTCAAAGGATTAGATCAGGATAAGAAATATGAGGCACAGATCCTGCTACTCTCCTCTCCTGTGGTCTTACAGACCTTACTAATGGATTACCACACTTTTTTTAACAGAGCTCAGGTGTGGCTTCAGAATCCTTCTCAATATGATGCTCTGGGTAGACACTAGTAAATGATGATCACTTGAGAAGTGTCTTTCTGGGTAACTCTTGAGAAATTCTAGGAGTTTTGGACACTATTAGCAAGAAAAGTTAGCAACAGAAGTGGCTTCAAAGACTCATCTGCTTGAATGAAAGGCCTTCCATGACTCACCATATTTTAATCTCTATTTCTCCCAAACAGCTCTTTTAATTCAGCTTTCAGGATGCAAAGCAGTAGGATAAAACTAACGCATATGGAAGCTAGAATGATAGATACTGATGTCCTAGCTTTCCCACTATATTTGCATTTTAAGAAGAGCTAATAAAAATGAGAGGATGTTATGTTGGAATTCCATCCCATGTGTTTTTTTATAAACTCCTGCCTGATTCTGTCTAGTTGGTATTTTCTGTTCTCAGATGGGGAGGGGTATATACAGGCTACGTCAATGCACAGTCACTCATACCAGTGCCAAGAGAGGCTCAAAGGAGGAAAGCTCAGGTCATGGGTAAGAAGGGTAAGGCCACATCCCTGTGGTCAGTGGGTGGAGCACAAACAAGAAATATTTTTACTTTTTGCCCATCATTTCCACCAGCTTCATTGAATTGAATCTCCCTTCCCTGCTGTGTAGTAAAGAATTTAACTTTGCTCAGAGAGAGGTCTGGCCTTTGACCTTGACTCCTGGGAGGTAATCTCTAAGCCTTTGAAATATTCTGCCTGATAAAAGTTTCTTTGTTTATCTGGGGACCTTGGGCCACACCAGATAGTCTAACAGTGTAGTTTGTAGTGGGGACTTTGGGTCGTGTGGTATCAGCTCACTCTCGAGAGGGGCTGGAGGTGGAGGTCAGCCATGTGAGCCTCAGTAAAGGCTCTGGTCACCAAGGTTTGGGTGAGCTTGCCTATTGGTAATACTCAGTGTGTATTGTCACACATTATTAATGGGAACGTTAATGTTGTCTGTGAATGCACTGGAGGGGACAACTGGAAGCTCTGTGTGCAGAGCTTTCCTGGACTCTGTCCCATGCATCTATTCAATAGCTATTAAAATGCTATTTTTTTTTTTTTTTTTTTTTTTTTTTGCCGTACTTGGGCCTCTCACTGCTGTGGCCTCTCCTGTTGCAGAGCACAGGCTCCGGACACGCAGGCTCAGCGGCCATGGCTCACAGGCCCAGCCTCTCCGCGGCACATGGGATCTTCCCGGACCGGGCATGAACCCGTGTCCCCTTTATCGGCAGGTGGACTCTCAACCACTGCGCCACCAGGGAAGCCCTAAAATGCTATTTTAATCTGCATTAACACTGTAACACTGTAACAAAACAAAACCATGTGTATAACAGCTTTCAGTGAGTTTTTTGAGTCCTTCTAGTCAATTATTGAATCTGAGGTAGTCTTGGGGATCCCTGAACTTGCAATTGGTGCCTTAAGTGACAGTGGTTTTGGGGACTGTTCCCTAACTTTACACCCTCTGAGTAACAGATTCCTTCCTGTTATATTGGATAGATTCATTAACTTTCCAGATCCTTTGGTTAGTGAGAATCTATCAGATTCAAAGTTCTCATTTTAAAGTTTCAGTCTCCTCCATTACTAGCCAGATTTGTGGCTGGAGGAACTTGAGATGGGATGGGTCTTGGTCTTTCTTTCTAGTCCTGTACCCTTCTCATTTTGATGGTGTGTGGTCTTCTTCTGGATTTCCCCCTTCTCCTTCTGGATTTCCCCCTTCTCCTTCTGATTCCCTAGTTCCTCAGGTGGATTGGGACCCTGATAAAAGAGAAGGAAAGGGACAAATATCACACTGTGTTGGTTGACTTTGCCTTTCTAGCTAACTCTGGACCAGTGCTGATGCCTTCTATATGGCAGGTGTCACAGTTGCTGGTGCCCTCGTGGGGGCACATGACTCTATTCTCCCAGGGTTTGATAGGGGGATGCTTACTGCACTGTGTCCTGCCTACACCTCTTCAACCCCCTTCAACTGCCTTGTGCTTGTTCCCCTCTCCCTGGGGACAGGGCATTGAGAAGATGGTATAAGTTACATTACTCAGGGTCACTTGAAATCATTATTAGGGTTCACTGTGGCTCCGCTCTACCCTATCATCTCTTCACTTCTGTTTCTTGCTCTGGTAGGTTTAGGGTAGATGAGTGGTTATTGGTGTTAGGACCACTTTATCCTCTTGAAATTATTGAGGACTCTGAATGTCTTTTGTTTGTGTGAATTATAGCTCTCAATATTTGCCATGCTAAAATTACAACTGAGAAATTGAAAAATATTTATTAATTCAGTTAAAAATAACAATGATAAACCCATTACATATCAACTTAATTATTTTTAATGAAAAATAACTATATTCTCCCAAACAAGCGTCAATGAGAAGAGTAGCATTGTTTTTCATTTTTGCAAATATCTTTAGTGCCTGGCTTAATAGATTATAACTGGATTCTAATATCTTATTCTGCATTTAGTCTTTAAAGTTGTGATCTTTTTAAAATTGAGACATAAAAAAAATCTGGCATGACACAGATACACAGTTGGAAAGGGAGGAATATTCTGATAGTGTCTTCAGGTAATTGTGAGTAGTCTTTTTTTTTTCTTTTTTCTTTATCTTCTATATTGGAGTATATTTGGTTTATAATGTTGTGTTAGTTTCAGGTGTACAACGAAGTGATTTAGTTATACCTATTCTTTTTCAGATTCTTTTCCCATATAGGTTATTACAGACGTGAGTAATCTTCTTAAATACTATACCAAAATTTGAAAGTGGTAGTTTCTTAGAGGTTGGTTGCAATGTGGAATTTAAAACCATATCAACAAACTTTTCATACTATGTTGCATTAAAATCCATTGATCCCTCTTGCACATTGAATAATCATTAACCCATGCATGATTTCTTAATATGCAGTGACTATTTGAAAAATATTGGTTCACCTAATCAGATCTTCCAACTGTGAACATATTTCATTATGCAATATCCAAAGTATCACATACCAATGTCATTAGAAAAGTCCTTAAGTATCAGGAAGTTTTCAAGGTCATTGTGGTAGACACAAATTTTCCAAAATTTTAATTTTCACTTGAGAACTTGAATTTTTTTTTTGATAACAAATACTATGAGCTGTTTTCCTAGAAGTGACAGGCTTACTTTGCTGATTTTGAGAAAGTATCTGGCAAATACCCAAGTCTGCAAAATGATAGTTTGTCTATTATTCATTCCTTCAAGTAAAAATAATGTTTACGGAAAGCAGAATAATGGTCCACCAAAGATGTCTGCGTCCTAATCCCTGGAACCTGTGAATATGTTACTTTGCTAGTGAAAGAGACATTGAAGACGTGATTCAGGTAAGCATTTGAAGACAGGGCGACTGTCCTGGATGACCAGGCTGAGCCCAGTGTAATCACAGGGGTCCTTATAGGTGAATGAGGGAGGCAGGGAATTTGGAGATGCTCTCCTGCTGGCTTTGAGATTAGAAGAAGAAGCCATGAGCTGAAGAAAGCAGATGGATTCTGCAAGCTGGAAAAGGCCTCCCAAAAAAACAAAAAGAGGGATTTTTTTTCTTAGAGCTTCCAGAAGGAATTTACTGCTGACACCTTGAGCCCAGTGAGATCTACATCAGACTACTGCCCTCCAGAAATGTAAGACAGTAAATTTGTGTTGTTCTAAGTTTGTGGCATTTTGTTATAACAACAATAGGAAACTAATACAGTATTCCATGAAAAGAGCAGCTACCTCAGCTCACAACTCCATCACATAATACTTTCCCTGAAGACAACAGGCTACTTCAGTATGCAGCTGAAGTGCTTTACGTGTACTTCCCTTCATTTTCTTGCAGGATATTAAGAAGACAGGTAATCAAGCGACAGGGTATAATAAAATTAATAACTTTTAGTACTTCATCAAGGACATCCTTGTGGGTATCATTTTTCTCCTAACTGTGAGTGGTGGATGTTAAGAATACAATGATTAAGTTTGGTGCCACTGCCTTGATTCCTGCTAAGGTACCCATGGGTTTTACTCTCCACTGCTTTCGTACTATCTGTGCAAAAATCAAAACAGTGAGAAGGCAAGTAATATCTTAGGATTCTTATGAAATGAGTTTTGACCTTGTGAATCCCCTGAAAATGTTTAGGAGACAGCCGGGGGCCCACAGTGTGAAGATTGCTGAGGCTAATCTTCGTATTACAAGACATTCACTTTTAGCAATACTGCTCCTGCCTCTCAAGGAAGGGGAGGAAAAGCCAAAAAACCTCTCCATAGACTTCTAGAAAATTCCCACTCCTTCCCAGCTGTCTTTTTATACCCACAGGAAGGGGGTGGTACTGGATTGATGGCTGAGGGTAATAGGATTGGCCGTGGAGAGGGCATTTGTGCCTCAAGGGTACAGAATATCTTTTCTCTCAAGTTTGAGGTCGCTCAGTAGTCAGTTCTAAAGGCTCTGGATTTTGCATTGGGGCTTAAGTTACAAGTGGCAGTTCTATTTTCAAGAGAATTCCCAGTTCTGCTTTTAGCAAGAGTTAAATACTCCAAACCACGTTGTGCTTTAAAAACTGAATACAAATCAGGAAGCAATTTGGAAAAAAGTTTTATTATAACCCACTATTAGCTCCATCCAGAAGGCCAGATGTGCTCCTGCAGAAGTGAAAAAGTCAACTGGTACACATGAAAAGTACTCTCAGGCCTTAGAGTGTCCTGAGCTCCTGTAAGAGCAATTGGGGGCCTTTGAGTTCCTGTATTTGGCCTTCTGAAGACAGCGGGTGCCAAGTAAATGTCACTAACTGACTGATGGAAGGACTAGCAGAGAAATTGGAGCCACTTGATGGTGGCAAACTTTTAAGTAGGAAAAGCTGATTCATCCCATTTGGACCCTTCAGGGAAGCAGTAGGAGGATTGTGTGCCTCCAGGGTAAATTTGTATCTGGCTCTTCTACTTTCTTGCTGTGTGATTTTGGACAGTTAACTATTTTGAGTGTCATTTCAATCTCCTGTGATATAAAGGTAATAAAATTACCTGATGTATATTATGGGGGCATAATAGTCTAGTGGTATACATTGAAGTATATATTGCACCATGTCGTTCAAATTTTAATTCCAATATAATCTTAACTTAGATAGCTTTCAGGGCAAGTACAAGGGCAGCCTGGCAGTGAGGAGCAGGGCAGAGGAGGGAGAGTCAGGCCCAAGAGCCCGGACAGCTTCCTTATCCCTCATCTCAGTCCCCACATTCTAAGCTCAGACTCTGCTGGTTTTGTTTTCATGACTCTGGGGGGTGGTTTCAATATCTTTTCATAGTTCATTCTGGACATCACCTGCAACAGAATCACCTGGGTGATTGTTAAATATGTAGGTTATACCCTCCTGCAGGCAGATTCCTGGCCCTCCCCTCCAGACCCACTGCAGCAATCTCTGATGCTGGAGTTGACACGTCCCAGGAGGTTCTGATACACGTTCAGTTTGAGAGCTGCTGCCTTAAGCGCTTTGTGAGTCAAGGTCCTCATCTATAGAAGAGCGTGTTTTATTACATGTCAGGTCTCCTGCATAACGTCAGAAGAATCAATTTCACTTATTTCTTTTCACGATTTCAGAACTGTCATACTTTTACCCTCAACCAAGATATCAGCTTATTTATTTTAAAGATTAAATGTATAGGTCCATGGTGGAGAATAATCAATGAATGGAAGTAATTTTTATTTTCTGTAATGATTTTTTAGAAATGGAAATATTCACTAATTTTGCTCTGGCCAAAATATTCATCTGCTGATGAATTAATTTGAGATGCAAAGCACGAGATGTAACTAACAGAATCGGCAAACATGCAGGAAAGTCCATCTCGTGGTTAGGTCTGTTAGAAAGAGACCTCAGACATCCATGGAGCAACACAAGTATGCTTAGGTTGGAAAGGAGCACATAGGGGCCTGCTGACAGTAGACCAGGGACTGTCTGAATGCAGTCAAAGGAAATTGGATCCGAGCACATGCTTTGCTTCAGCCTGTGGAATCATTCTTTTCTCATTATCATCACCAGATGATAGTTAGGTCTTCCTTGGCACATGAGGCTGAGCTGGACCTTGCACTCACAGAGGGATCAATTTTCTGGAGGTAAATTCCTCTGCTGCCAGAAACAAGGGACAGTTTCCAGATGACTGCTGCTCTCTCCTCTACAAAGCCCAGTTTTCCTCGTCTCATGACCATATGTCCTGGATTTTCTTGCCAAGACTCAGTTTCATGTAATTTTATTCTTTTCAGTAAAATGAATAAACCTCTAATTAAATCTGACATAATTGGTCCTCATTTATAAGACTATAAATATATATATACATTACACAAATAAATTCGCAGATCAGAAAAAAAAGATTCCCTTGTCAGATCAGACTTTCCAAATTTGGTTCAGAGATCACGGTCATCTAAGAGGTCAGGTGAAAGGCAGAACTACTCAGTGTTGCTAAAATGGGTAGGTAGAACTATTTAACAATGAACATATCAAATGGATACAGGCCAGTCCTGTCTGCAAAGACAGCATCAAGTTGTGTATGTATAAATACGTCTGCTTTTGGTCGATGTTCTTCTAAAAGTGGTTTTGTTAGCAGAGTACATTTTTACAGCTGGGGAGCCGCTCGTGGTTAAGATAATATTGGCAGATGGATTTAAGAGAAGCAGCAAGGCATGCCCAGCTACCATTGGAATCCTTTTCACAGATCTCGCTTTGCTTCCCACCTATTGCTTTCTTCTGCCAGTTTCATTTTTGTGGGCAAGACTGACCAGCTCTTGTTGGTCTGAGTTCCTCTTATGCTCTTATATCCTGGACAGCATGCCAGATACTTTTTGTTTCTTCTTCTTTAGATATGAACTGAACAGTTGATAAAAGTTGAATCATTGGTTCCAAGTTTCAGCTCTAATTCAATTTTAGTTCCTATCCTTCTTGGTGCTCTTAGAAACACTGAATAACTTTCCCTTTTGCTGGATTTTTTTTGGTGACTATGATCCCTGAACCCAAAATTGAAATTTGTGATCTGACAAGGGATGTATTTTTCTGATTTGTACATTTATTTATTTGAAATGTCTTATAAATGGGGACAAACTATGTCAGATTTAGTAATCAGTTTAATGAATCACTTTTCTTGTTGCTGCGTGTTGGGCAAGAAGCCCCTTCAATTCTTGGCTTTCGTAGGTCTCTGTTGAGGTGACCCTTAGCTGTTCACATGGCCCTGGGCCCTCTGCTGATGCTGGGCCACACCTGGGACAGAAATACCTGTGAGGCTGTCCATGGTCTTTTCTGCTGCAGTTTTTCCCTCACTGGCATTTGACCCCCTCCCAACCTGAGTGGGTCTACTAGGAATCAGAAAGTAAGCCCCCTTTCTCTTTTTTCTTCCATGCCAATGCCAAAAGAATCCTTCTCACATCTAAGGTGCAGGGATGAGATTCTGCCTGCAAATTTTTGCCCAAACTATTGTGGCTACACACCTAATCTTCTTCTCACTCTGGAATACAAAACCCAGAGAGGCTGACTCTCTACTGCTGTTTTCTGTGCTGCCAAAAAACTTTCCTTGAGGCAGCCAGCTGGCTGGATACTGGGACAACAATGAACCATAACATATCTTAGTATTTCAGAAGTACTGCACTGAATTGCTATGCCTGTGAGCTCTTTCTTCATATCTTCAAATTCCCCTTGTGTAATTTTTCACAAGTGTCTTCCCTCCCTCTGATACATATTCTGGAAACTAAGAACAGATCTGTAGCCCTGACTGAGGATTTCCTGAGGAATCTCCTTGCAAATAGAGTTTATTTACTGCTGACTGATATAAAACCTTCCAGACACCATTTCCTTCATTTTGGTTCCTTTTGCAGAACTTAAATTTTTGGAAGAAAATGTAAAAGATGAGTGTAAACTTCTATGGGTTGAATCATGTCCCTCCCAATTGTATGTTGAAATCCTAACCCCCAGTCCCTCAGAATGTGACCTTATTTGAAAATAGGGCTGTTGCAAATGTAATTAGTTGAGGTCAAATGGGAAGAGTGGGCCCCTAATTCAATATGATTGGTGTCCTTATAAGAATACGGCCATGTGAAGACAAGAGACACAGCAAGGACATCATATGAAGACAGAGAATTGGAGTGATGCATCTGTAAGTCGAGGGATGCCAAAGATTGCTGGCAAACCACCAGAAGCTGGGAAGAGGCAAGGAAGGAGTTCCCCCTACAGGTTTTAGAGGGAGCATGGCCTTGCTGACATTTTGTTTTCAGCTCGTGGATTCCAGGACGGTGAGAGAATAAAATTCTGTTGTTTTAAGATGACCGGTTGTGGTACTTTGTTATGACAGCCCTAGGAAACGAATACACAAACCACTGATTTAGAACTTGATTTTTTTGGAGTTTTTAAAAAAATCAAAGTACAACATACAACAGTAAAGTACATAAAGTAAAAGTACACAAATTTTAAATATATTGTTCAATTTTTTATATGTACATTTCAATAATTTCTTCCGTATCCCTGTGCAGCTGTCATCCAGGCCAATAGATAGAATATCTCCAGGACCCAAGAGGGCTCCCTTGGGCTGCATCCCAGTCAGTCATCTTCCATGACCTCAAGAGGTCACCACTATTTTGACTTCTCTCCCTCACTATGAGTTCTGCTTATTCTTGAACTTTACATAAACAGAATCATAAATATGTGCTCTTTTGTGCCTGGCTTCATCTGCTCAGCACAATGCCTATTGATTTATTCATGTTGTTGTGTGTGCCTGCACTGATTTCAGATTTAAGAATAATACAGTTCTCTATACTACTTCGGACAGAAATGAGCCCTTTCTTGCTTTTACAAGGTTTAGTTGCTTTCATGGATTGATTTAATTTTGCGACGCAGTTTAATGAACTGGAAATGACTGGAGTCATCAGCATAAGAAAGTTACGGTGACTGATTTTTTAAAAAATTTAATAGACATGTGTTTAACATCTGCCACTTGGTAGAATGAAATTAGAAATTGTAAATGAATTATGCAAGAAGAAATATGCTTGTAAACTGCATACATCACCAAAATGGCCCATGTGGAGATCTTGCTTAATTCTAGAAAAATTCAGGAGGAAAACAGAAACATTTGGTTCAGGAAGCATAGTAAATTCCCTTTGACCCAGCACTTACACTTCTAGGAATTTATCTTAAGGAAATAACTAGATGTGCAAAAAGGTTAACTACAAGGATGTCCTATTTATTATTGCTAATGGGGAGAGAAAAGAGAGCGAGAGCGAGGGAACTGGTGTGGGGAATAATCTAAATTCTTGGTAAATGAGGAGGATTGGTTAAATAAATTAAGGCACATCTGTAAGATAAAATCAATGTATTGTTTTGTTCTCATCTCTTCTCAAATTTAGTGCCTTTTCACTTACGTTCAGTGTACAATATTTTATGGTGCTTGATTAAAAGATACACACTACTACATATAAAATAGATAAACAACAAGGACCTACCGTATAGCACAGGGAACTATACTCAATATCTTGTAATAACCTATAATGGAAAAGAATCTGAAGAAGTATGTATAACTGAATCACTTTGTTGTACACCTGAAACTAACACATTGTAAATCAGCTATACTTCAATAAAAAAAATTACCTATGTGTTTTAGAAGAATATTTAATGATGTAAGCATGTTGCCCATATACGTTTATTGGTAAAGTTGTTACTAAACAATAAGCACAGGATGATTTCATTTTTATAATAACATTATGTAAATACAGAACAAAGACTAGGAGGCTAAATAACAACATATAAATTAATAGTAGTTACTTCTAAGTGATAGGATTATGGGTGATTTAAATTTTCTTCTTTGTGCTTTTGGTTTCCCAAACTTTTGATATTGTTTTGTTTTTGAATTTTTATTTGTTTACTTATTTATTTTTTGGCTGCACCACAGGGCATGCGGGATCTTAGTTACCCAACCAGGGATTGAACCCGTGCCTCCTGCATTGCAAGTGTGGAGTCTTAACCACGGGGCCACCAGGGAAGTCCCTTGGTATTATTTTTGAAATAAGAAAACTATTTCTTAAAGAAAAGAAAGAATAGGAATTAATCACCTGTTTTAAGGCTGTGTTCACTTTGCAGTAGATGATTTGATCCGAAAGCATGGTTTCTAATGAAGCTTTGGTTCATAAGAACATCCAACTGAGATTATTTTTAACATGGCTCACCTCTATTGTACATTGTTTCATACAAACAAAGCTTAACTTTCCTTTTTTTTTTATTATATGTTTTGGAATGTCTACAAATAACCCTACTTTTTAATTGCAAAAAATATGCAACATATATATTCAAGTCTAGTGTAACATATGAACCTCATGAGTGAAAACTACTTTTTATTTTAACTTGATGTAAAGAACTGGGTGGGAAGATCAACCTACATGACCCACCCCACTGCTGTGCCTGCTTCTGGAAAGAAGAGGCTGTCTCTGTCTTGGAACCTGGAATGAGTATACTTAGTTTTATTGCAGGGGAGGATGGATTGAAAGGGGAAGGGAATAGGAAGAGGGGGTTTTAGGCGTTTCAGCTTTGAATAGTTCAAAGCTGGACTCTAGACTACAATTTCAGATTGGGATTGAATGTGAAGAACTGAGACTACCAGCTACTGTCGAAGCTCAGGGGTCTGGGGCAGAAGGCTGGGGGTAAGGGGTATATGGACAAATGACCATGCGGGTACTTCTCGATTTGAAATCTGAGGCTGTGCCTTTGCACTCTGTCATCTCTAATGTCTCTTCTTTTGGTATCCTTTAAAAATATTTTGTACATCTCTCTTGTCTCTTAGAGATGAAAGCAGATGTCTGGTTTGGTAAGATTCTTTTTCACCATCTGGTGTTCACTACAGTCCTATGAAATTTATTGGTTTTGTTCTCATCTGTCCTCAAACTTAGTGTATTTCCACTTAAGGTCAACAGTTTATTCAAGTTGCAAACAGAAGAAAAATATTCTATCTTCAGTCTTTCTCTTGTGTCCATTAAAAACTCAGATTTGCTACAAGCCTATCTATGGAAAATTTATTTATGAATAAATAAATTTATTCTTCCCATTTAATTTCTTCATCAAACACTACTGTTCTTCATATCAGGACTAAGAAAGCAGTCCTTTGCTCCCCATTCCCAGTCTATTTTGTTTGTTTTCTGCTGTTGTAAACTTTCTTCCTCCCAGTGGACATGCTGTTTCTCATCCATTTCCTTCAGAGTCAGAGGTGGGGCCTATGTATTGAGACTGGACCACAAGACATGGGCACAAGGCTCTATTATAATGAGCGGCCAGAAGACAAACACACATGCATTTAGATGTGCTTTCATCCACCAGAATTCTCAAGAACCACAAGGTGGTCACCACCGTGTCTGTGCGTGACTGGGAGTCCAAGGATGGCTGACCCTGCTGTTTGATGACTGCAGGTCTCTTTTCTCTTGGTGTCAGTTTCATTGGCTGTACTGATAATTACTAGTGAGTTGGGGACTCAGTCTTAGGGGTCCTTCCTCTGCAATCCTGCTCTTATAAAGTGCTTGTGGCAAAGAACGCTCTATATGCTATTGTAAGACATTCTCCGTGGGTTTTAGTTATTTAGAATTCAGACAAGGAAATGTGCTTGACCTGCTGTAATCTTTTTCTCTGTGAATTGCATTTTTTTTTATGTTTTTACCATTGATGTCTGCTTTTGTAATCTTATCTCTTCTTTTTCCAATTGATTTTCCAGTGAATGTGACCAAGTTTTTGGTCATTTTCATGGTTGACGGTTGCCAGCTTTAGCAAATAAAAATATAGTACATCCAGTTAAATTAGAATTCCAGATAAACAACAAATAACTTTTAGTATATACCATGCAATATTTGTACTAAAAATTATTTTTTGAATATATATATATGTATATATATATATAAAATCTGAAATTCAAATTTACCTGGGCATTTTGTAGTTTATCTGGCAACTCTATTTCCATTTGACTTCAGAGCCTGTCCCTACTTAATTAACACCTCAAAAAAAACCACTCAGAAGAGCAAGCCCAATCAGCTGTTTTTTTCCCGCTTTCTGATTACAAGTTATTGGCACAGAAAGGTAAAACTTCTGATGGAAGTGAGTCTTCTGGGATTATCTTTGGAATTTGCAATGTTCTGCCTACCCTCTGAGACTTTGTACATGATGCTCTTTATGTCTGGAGTTGTGCCTTCCTTGTCCCACCTCCCAGTACTCTCTCTCTGTGCCTTGGCTCTTGCTTTGCCTTGCCTGACCAGCTCCTACTCCTTCTTTTAGCTTCCATTCTGAGGCCATTTCTTTCCTCTGAGAACCATTCCTTGACTACACACATATGGGAGGAAGCGCCTGTCCTTTGCTTGCTCACAGCATCCTCAACTTCCCCACCAGAGAACCTGCTTATGGCATTTGGTCTATGAGGAGAAGACTGTACCTGTCCAGGCCATCGTTGTATCCTCAACAGTGCCTAACTGTTGAGTGAATGAATGAATGAATACATCTGGAGGACTGGGGTGGGGAGGGGTGAATAGGTAAACTGAAGAGTCTCCAATAAAAAATTTCATAGGAGAAAATGAAGACAAAAATGCTTGATTCTGGGAGAATGGCACAAAGCCAGAGAGGAGGGATGATCTTACACAGAGCAAATGCCTTTCATCCATATAATTCTCCAGCTCAGACTCCACGGAGTCACACTTAAGTTCTAAGATAAGGTGACTCCAAGAAAGAGTCAAAAGAGAAACCTCCATGGGTATAGACTGTGTCAGTCAGCATCGGCTGTGTAATAGCAACCACTCCAGGCATAAAGGTGGTGATGGTGTAGCTCACAACTCTGGAGTCCTCCAAAACAGACACTTTCACTTTATTTAGTTAATTTATTTTTTATTGGGGTATAGTTGTTTTACAATGTTGTGTTAGTTTCTACTGCGCAGCAAAGTAGAGTTCCCTGTGCTATACAGCAGGTTCTCATTAGTTATCTATTTCATATGTATTAGTGTATATATGTCAATCCCAGTCTCCCAGTTCATCCCATCCCCGCTTTCCCCCCTTGGTGTCCTTACGTTTGTTCTCTACGTCTGAGACGCTTTCACTTTAGTGAGCTTGGGCAGGACAGAGGAAAAGGGCAGACGTCCATAGCAAATACAAGCCTTAGTTCCTGTAGCCCCTTAAGACTCCCAGAATTCTTTGAGAGTTATTTTGAGGGGACCAGAGTTTTGGCAGAGTAGATGGAGAACAAAATCAACAACTCCTGTTTATAACATATGTGACCCTATTTTTACCCCCAGTTGGTGTGGCCTGGGAGATATCGACTGTGTTCATATTTTTAGCTTCTTTGTTTAGAATAACTTATAAATAAAGATGATGGCTAATTCTTCCACATGCACTCTGCAGGGTCATTTATAGTTTCTCTCTGCAATTAAATTGCAGGTTCTGAAAAGAGTGGAGAATTTAATGAGGCAGATGAAAATCTGATAAATTGGCCTTGTCCTCCCTTGGAGCAGGGTTATGACTATATGTCACATAAGGGTGTTATTTACTAGTATTTTTAGGAGAAGTGATTTGCTTCTTATAATAGAAGACCTTTCAGATAATTATCTATGCTTGCTTCTTATTAAAATAACCTATAGTTGCACAAAATAGGAAAATTATGACCCCTTTTCCTGCTGTGAATTTAGATAAAAATGAGTGAATAGAGGACAAGATTGCATGATCAACACATTCTAATGTCACTTGGAATGGTGTGTTTTCTCTCTTTATTATAATAATGCAATGCCAACAGTTACATCTTCCTACTGAGGCAGTAAACAGAAGGAGAAACAATGTTGTTTACAACAAAATTCTTTATATTTGCTTTTGGCTATAATTGAAAGGGAAATAGTTCTAATAGGTGGGCAGAGAGGGTTAAAATCCCCATGGTGAGAGGAGTTAGTCAGCATCTCACTTTCCTCCCAAATCTGTTTGCAAATATGAATTTACATAGAGATTGTGGGCCTTTTGGAAAAAGAGGCTGGAACACTGACCCACTCCCCACCTCCCCAGGTTCTCTTGACCTGGGCCATACATCATAGCCTCCTGGTGACTAATCCACTGATCCTAGACCATTCCCAGCCAATCAAACCAGAATCTCTAGGATGGGCAGGCATCACCTTTTAAATAAAATTTTCTAGGTGATTCTAACGTGCACCCAGGTTGAGAACCACTATTCTAGAATGTACAAAATTATTTGTAGACCTGGAGTGTTGACAATAGGGATCAGACTTCAGGAAAGACTGTAGGTCCCTGAGAGACGATTCACTGTGAAGGCCTGAAGGCCCAGCAAGGTGGTGGCTGGTGGCATTCGTGCCTGTCAGCCGTATGGCCAGCTCTGTGCGTGTGTGTGCTATACCCACAGACAGAGCAAGAGGGCCCTGCATATCATAAACATTGACACACCATGAGGCCAAAGCTTTTTTCCCAGTGTCTTAGAAAAGTTTTTTTTTTTTTTATACTTGGTAACCTATTGAATGAATGGAAATTATGGAAAAGGAAATAATGAGACAAACCAAGCCCTTCAAATGCATGCATGTGTGCGTGTGTGCGTGTGTGTGTGCATGTGTGTATGACACACAGAGAGAGAGAGTGAGAGTGAGAGAAGGAGAGGGAGGGAAAGAGGGAGAAATTGTGAGAGTCTTTTGAGACTCAGTTTTTCTGGGAAATCATGCGGACCAAGTATAAAATAGAAGAGAGGGAAAACTCTCACTGTGGCAGTTCTGTAGCTCCAGTGGCTGTGACCCGTGGTGGGGAGGATAGCGGAAGAGGGTTAATAAATTGTGGCGTCCTCTCTATGGGAATCATGGTGGCTGGGTGTGAAATCTTTGCTCAGCTAGTCTTGGTGGTAAATTCAAGAGTTGTTTCATCAGGATCTAGTGGCCATTCCCCTTTGGATTCTGGGATAATTTAGGGGAGGCAATGACTTCTTGGCTTGGAGAATCCCTAAGATTTTTTTGATCACGTAGATTCCACTATTCCATGGGAGGCAGGCAATGTCCTGGCCCAAGTCTGACTCAGAGAGGGGAACTTCCATGAAGACTTTGTCTTGATAATGTAACTTCCCAGTTCCACCCACTTAGTCCCATTATAACTCATATTGTATTAACAAGAGAGGCCAGAGGAGGAAGTGTCTTGTGTGTACCTTGTCCTAACAGCATCTTTGACAGTTGGTCCATAACTGCATTCAAGGTTCTTCCCTGCAGCAAGTTAGCTTTCCTACATTTTGCAAGGAGTTGGGTCATGGGTTCTTACCTGAGACTCCTGAAAATAGGTACATAAGAAGATATGATGATAGCAGAGTTTATCTAAAGCCATTGCCTGGGAACAAAGAAGGAAGAAAAGAAAGACAATTTGCAAATATCCATTCAAGGCCATTCCTCTCTGAGAAAATGTTTCCTTCATGCTTGGATCACAAAGGAAGATTGGAAGATTTTTCCTGAGGTCTGTTTCATTCATTTTATTTTACTATTAGTCTTCTCTTTGATTAATATCAAGCTCAGCAACCTCAGACCTCTGCAACCTAAATGCATCAAAGATCTTTGATATCACTATTACTATAATTCTGTAGGGATTATAGCTTTGCTCTGGTAACCTTTCATAGATCCCCTTTTTATTTCACAAAACAACGACAAGGTGACAGTAATAGCTTTTCGGGTGGAATTTTAACCCTGAGCAGCACAACGGGGGAATGACCTGGGCTCTCATTCATTCCATTCTAACTGGGTTATAGCAGTTAAGCCTGTGAGGTGTAGAATCTGGGGAGGAGTCTGCAGCAAGGTCACTGAGATTTGGTTTTTAATATCGGTGGTGCTACAGCTGTGAGGCCCATTATCTTGGTTTATCTGACGCTATGCAGTAATTAAATATGTCTTCGTGCTTGATAAGTTTAAGGTTACATAAGTGCATCATAAGAATCTGCATTCATGGAACTTTCATTTGGGGAAGCAAGACATAGAACCTTAAGCAGTACGAGAAGAGTGTATATAATATATATTGCGATGAACAGTTAAGAGCATAAGTGGGTAGGAAGAGCTGGAGAAAATTGCTTGGAATAAGTAGGACTGAGAGAGGTTCCGAAGGCTAGGAAGGATAAGTGGAAAGGTGAAAGGTATGACATTTGGGGTGACGGAATAGTTAAGCAAAGGTGTGGAGGTGGGAAACAGGTTGATGTATTTCATGAACAATGAGGAGACTGTTAGCTAGAGTATTCTTCTCTAGGGCTGCTGTAACAAAGTACTACAAACTTGGTGGTTTAAAACTATAGAAATGTATTCTCTCACAGAGGCTAGAAGTTTAAAATCAAGGTGTTGCACAGTCTCACTAGAGCTGAGGCTCAGCATGCGGCTTCACATGGAGCCCTATAATATTTAGATTCATTTAATGTTTCAGCATTTTTCTTGGGAATAACTAGAAATAACAAACATTTTTGAGAACTAGTGTTTTCTTGAAAGTACCACCAAAACCTAAGTGCATCTTTCTCAAGATTAAATTTCATATTATTGCAACAATGGAGCAATACAAAGGGTACTTTTTATTATGAAAAATATTTGTCCATAAATTGTGCCATCTTGTTGTTTAATATTATCATTAAAGAGCAGACAGGTTTTGCACAAAAAAGGAAACCATCAACAAAATGAAAAGGCAACTTACCAAATGAGAGAAGATATTTGAAAATCATATACCTGATAAGGGGTTAATATCCAAAATATATAAAGAACTCATACAACTCAATAGCAAAAAACCAATCTGACTAAAAAATGGGCAGAGGATGTGAATGCACATTTTTCCAAAGAAGACATACAAAGGGACAACAGGTACATGAAAAGGTGCTTAACATCACTCACCATCAGGGAAATGCAAATCAAAACCACAATGAGATATCACCTCACACCTGTCAGAATGGCTATTATCAAAAAGACAACAAATAACACGTATTGGTGAGAAGATGACTAAAAGGGAATCCTTGTGCACTGTTGGTAGGAATGTAAATTGGTGTAGCCAATATGGAAAATAATATGGAGGTTCCTCAAAAAATCTAAAATGGAACTACAGTATGATCCAGCAATTTCACTTCTGGGTATTTATCTGATGAAAACGAAACACCAGCTTGAAAAGATATATGTGCACCCTTATGTTCATGGTAGCATTATTTATAATAGCCAAGACATGGAAACAACTGTGTCCATCAGTGGATGAATGGATAAAGAAAATGTGATTTATATATTATTCAACCATAAATAGGAATGAAATCTTGCCATTTGTGACAACACAAATGGACCTTAAGGGCATTATAAGTGAAATAAGTCAGACAGAAGAAAGCAAATACCATATAATTTCACTTTTATGTAGAATCTAAAAAAAATGTATAACTGAACTCATAGATACAGAGAATGGATTGGTGGGTGGAAGAAGCAGGGTGGTGGAGGGTGGGTGAAATGAATGAAGATGGTCAAAAGGTACAGAATTCCAGTTATAAAATAAATAAGTCCTGGCAATGTATAGCATGGTGACTATAGTTAGTAATACTATACTGTATATTTGAAAATTGCTAAGAGAGTAGATCTTAAGTTCTCATCACAAGAAAACAATTTTTTTGTAACTATGTGTGGTGATAGATATTAATTAGACATTGTGGTGATCATTTAGCAATATATAAAAATACTGAATCATTATGGTACACATGAAACTAATATAATGTTATATGTCTGTTATAACTCAAAAAAAGAAGGAAATGAATAGCTAAAAGTACACTGGAGAAGTATTTTAGCAGGAGCGACTGCAGTAGCCATTCATGGTTACTTCTGCCCATTTCCTTTCTTGAGGTAAGGAGAATTTATAAGCTGTTAACTTTGTATGCTCTGCATAAACTGTTATAAAATTTTCAGATGTGAATTTAGCTTATTTTTTTACCTACCAAAGATTCCAAAGAGAGTGGAGAAATTAACCAGAAAAGTTTATTTCAAAAGCAACTTTTATTAAAATGTCATTAGCACTAGTTCAGGATATAAAGTTAATAACTTCTTTAATAAAGCTATTCATCATTTATAGATCCCCAACATATTTACCTGAGTAAACAACTCTGTTTTCCCTTCAGTTTCACTTAGTCAGTGTTAGGGGCAAGCATAGATTTTTTTCCTCTGGCTTGTGTTTATAAAATAACTCCTTTCAATCTGTTTTATGTGAAAGGAGATCTCCTTTCGGGGTGGTTCTAATGCACCACCCCAAAATGTGCATTTACACATATGAAAAGAAGTAAAAATATATTACAGAGCCTTTATTCTTATATATTAACTATGTGAAATTTAATTTTCTACCCATCAAAATATTTTCCCCTTTAATTAATTATCAATTAAACTCTCTTGTTCTTCTTGTACTATACACCTGAATTACCTTCCTACCTGCTATAAAATTCTATGAAACTTTTCATGAGGTGTTAGGAAAACATTATTCTGGATCCAGACCTCCAAAAGCTTTTTAAAAAAGCAATTTATCATCAAAATTAAAAAAAACAAAAAACACTTTTGTGCTTCAAAGGACACTATCAAGAAGATAAAAAGACAATTCAAAAAGGGAAAAAATATTTGCAAATCATATATCTGATAAGGGACATGTATCTAAAATATAAAGAGCTCTTATACTCAATAAAAAAGAGGCAAATAATCCAATTAAAAATGGATGAATAGTTCAAATAGACATTTCTCTGAAGAAGATATACAAATGACCAATAAGCACAAGAAAAGGTGATCATTTGGGAAATACAAATCAAAAATCACGAGATGCCACTTCACACCCACTAGGGTGGATGGTTATAATAAAAAAGACAGACAATAAGTGTTGGTGAGGATTTGGAGAAATTGCACCCTCGTATATTGCTTATGGGATTGTAAAATGGTGCAGCCATTTGGGAAATCGGATTGGCAGTTCCTTGAGTGGTTAAACATGGAGTTGCCATATAAACTAGCAATTCCTCTCCTAGGTACATACTCAAGAGAATTGAAACACGTGGCCACAAAAAACTTGTACACAGGGCTTCCCTGGTGGCGCAGTGGTTGAGAATCTGCCTGCTAATGCAGGGGACACAGGTTCGAGCCCTTGTCTGGGAAGATCACGCATGCCGTGAGCAACTGGGCCCGTGAGCCACAACTGATGAGCCTGTGCGTCTGGAGCCTGTGCTCCGCAACAGGAGAGGCTGCGACAGTGAGAGGTCTGCGCACCGTGATGAAGAGTGGCCTCCGCTTGTCACAAGTAGAGAAAGCCCTTGCACAGAAACCAAGACCCAACACAGACGAAAATAAAAATAAGTAAAAGAAGGCTCAACATTTAAAAAAAAAACAAACTTGCACACAAATGTTCATAACAGCATTATTCATAATAGTCAAAAAGTGGAAATAACCTAAATGCTTGTCAACTAATGAATGAATCAATGAAATGTAGTATTGTTTGTACAATGGTATATTATTGGGTCATGTTATGGACTGAATGTTTCTGTCTCCCCTACTGCCCCCCACACTCAAATATTGAAGCCATTACCCCCAATGTGATGATATGAAGAGAAGAGGTCTTTGGAAGGTAATTAGGTTTACATGGGCTCATGAGAGTGGAGCCCACATAATAGGATTGGTAGCCTTATAAGGAAAGGAAAAGACATTAAAGAATCCAGTGAGAAGTTGGCCATCTGCAAGTCAGCAAGAAGGCCCTCACCAAGAACCAAATCTCCAATCTGCTAGCCCCTTTTTCATGGACTTCACAGGCTTCAGAACGATGAGAAATAAATGTTGTTTAAGTCACCCAGTCTATGGTGTTTTGTTATAGCTGCCTGAAATGACTAAGGTCGTGAAAAATGAAGTGCTGATACATGCTACACGTGGATAAACCTTGTTAAGTGAGAGAAGCCAGACACAAAGCCCACCAAAAAAATAAAGTAAAAAAGAAAGAGAGAGAAAAAAAAAGAACAAAGAAGGAACAGGTGCATTAGAACCACCCCAAAATCAGCTGATAGAGATTTAATTGGCATTGCCAGTGATTTCTGTCGTAGGAGAGGGGTTAGAAGAGCAGTCAAAGTAGACAACTGTTTGCATCTGCAACACCACTTTGTGTCTGCTTCTCACAGGTTGGGTCAGTGGCAAATGCTTAGACATGTGAACCAGGAAGAAATTTCAATAAACAGAGGCTGAAACTGGTGTGGTAATACCTGAATGTTGTGAGCATTTCTTTTTTTTTTTTTTTTTAAAAAAAAAAAGATCCAACAGGCTGTTTTTATTTAAAAAAAAAAATTTTTTTTTTTATCAAGAAAAAGAGTCCAAGGAATTAAACTTAATCCAATAGACAGTTGGTCCTTGAACAATGTGGGGTTAGGGGTGTGGACCCTCCACTCAGTGAAAAATGTGTGTATAAGTTATAGTCAGCCCTTCATAGTTCCTCCGTATACGTGGTTTCTCCATATACGTGGTTGCACATCTATGGATTAAATCAACCACAGATTGTGTAGAACTGTAGTATTTACTATCGAAAAAAAATCCACATATAAGTGGACCTGCACAGTTCAAACCCTTGTTGTTCAAGGGTCAACTGTACTAGCTTCTTAGTTCTAAAACACTTGCAGCAAAAACCAATTTTCTTTTAGTGTGGAGGGCAGCATTTCCTAATTACTGGAATTCCTTGGCCCATGAATGAGTAAGGGCAAGTGTCATGAGGCCTCTTAAAGTTAAAAAAATTTTTTAATTCTTTTATTATGGTAACATATAGCATGAAATCTACCATTTTAGCCATTTTTAAGTGTACAGATCAGTGGCATTAAATACATTCACATTGTTGTGTATGAAGCTACTTTTTGAAATGTACTTTTTACTTGGTCATTTTTTTCCTTCAAAATATGAGTGACCCTCAAAGTCTCTGCACATCCAGTTAAGTGAGGTCAGTATCCTTGTAGAGAGAAATCTGACACCAATAAGATAATGCTGAATTACTTCATTTACTACTTGTTAGGTAGGTTAATTCTAGATTAGCAAATTCTGGATGAAAAAAGATTTTAGGTTCCAAGGATCTGTCGTAACCAATGTCAATGGAAAATTCTTTCTTTGAGATTGCCTTGATTCTAGTATACTGTTTAATCTAGTTGGCCCCTCTGTGTCATACTTGTTAAATTCTTTTACTAAATCTGGGCAGACATAACTGTAGCACTCCTTTACTTCCATTGCTGTTTCCAGGGATTGCCCTAGAGGAATTCCTACTTCTTGGCCTCTCAGCAGTTGCTGAATGAAATACAGTACAGCTCACCTTGTGACTGGAATGTGCTTACCTCAGCTGCCAATCACATGTCCTGTAGCCACAGAAAGGACAGGAGTGACAGCATCTTAATACCAGTCACTATCAGTTTTCCTACATGTCTTGTTGCTCAGGATGCTGTTAATGCAAGCACAGCCTGCATGGCTATGTACAAGCCTGGAATATTGAAGTACTCAAACCATATTTCAGTAGTATATTCTATTTTCAGGAGCATTTAGTGGAGATTTAATCAAAAGAAAGTAATGACATTCAGGTTGTGCTTTGAGTATTGAGAGAACATTTGCTCTATAAACCTTTCCATTAGGTGACAGCCTTAAACTATACCATGATAGACTGACCACTTTATGGTACCTGTGGCTTTTTCTATTACTTCTTTTTCACCTCTAATTTTGTTTATTTGGCCTCTCTTTTTTTCTTAGTGAGTCTGGCTGAAGGTTTATCAATTTTGTTTATATTTTCAAAAAAACCAGCTCTTAGGTTCATTAATCTTTCTATTGTGTTTTTTTTTTTTTCTTTTTTGGTCTCTAGTTATTTCTGCTCTGATCTTTATTATTTCCTTCCTTCTGTAAACTTCGGGCTTTTTCTAAGTCTGTCAGATGGAAAGTTAGGTTGTTTATTTGAGATTTATCTTGTTTCTTGTGGTAGGCCTGTATCACTATAAACTTTCCTCCTAGAACTGCTTTTGCTGTGTCCTATAGATTTTAGAAAGTTGCATTTCTATTTTCATTCATCTCAAGGTATTTTTTGATTTCATCTTTCATTTCTTTGTCGATTCACTCTTTTCTTAGTAAGATGTTGTTAGTCTCTACATGTCTGTGTTTCCTCCATTTTTCTTCCTGTAATTGATTTCTAGTTTCATACTGTTGTGGTTGGAAAAGTTGTTTAATATAAATAATTTCAATTTTCTAAATTTATTAAGACTTGTTTTGTGGCCTAACATGTTATCTATCCTGGAGAAAATTCCATGTGCACTTGAAAAGAATGTGTATTCTGCTGGGGTTTTTTGTTTGTTTATTTGGTAGAATGTTCTGCAGATATCTATTAAGACCATCTGGTGTAATGTGTCATTTAAGGCCACTGTTTCCTTATTAATATTCTGTTTGGTCGATCTGTCCACTGATGTAAGTGGTATATTCAAGTATCCTACTATTATTGTATTACTGTCAATTTCTCCCTTTATGTCTGTTAATATTTGCTTTATATATTTAGGTGCTCCTATATTAAATGCACATATATTTATGAATGCTATATCCTCTTCTTGGATTGACCCCTTTATCATTATATAATGGTCATCTTTGTCTTTTGTTACAGACTTTATTTTAAAATCTGTTTTTTCTGATATGAGTATTGCTATCCCAGTTTTCTTTTCATTTCCATTTGCATGGGTTATTTTTTTCTATTCCTTTACTTTCAGTCTTCTGTTCTTCCTTGATGAGTTAGTGTCTTAATTCCTTCTTCTTCCCAGTAAAAGCCAATTCTCATAGCCTTCATTCATAATAAGTGTAAATAATGTCAAATACATTATGGTATTATTCTTCTAAGGGTATTTACATTTTCTAAATTGAAGGTATAATGGCTTAGTATGGCATTTGAATAATTATTTTCACAATGAGAAAAGATTTCTTTTTCAAAAATAGATTGTTTTGTTTTGAAATTCTTACTGACATTTAAAATTTTGAGAAATATTATGCAGTGGTTTGACATACATTAGAACTCTGGAGAGAGAATAAAACTGTTAGCAGAAAAGAGAAGCTATCTGTGGGCTTACACAGGATAGTATCTCACTTTCTTCTTTCCTCTTCTTTTTTGAAGAAGTGGCAAAGAATGATTTCCTTTTCACCTTGGCTCTGAAGGATATGTTTTATGTGTTGGCAAGTCTTACCCTTGCACATAAATGAATTATACTAATAGTAACCCGAATCTCATAGCATTATTAGTGTTTGATTTGATTCTGGGGAGAATTAACCAGGTACCACTCCATAATCAAACAGCAGGCAATAGCATTTAAAGTAGTTGCCTGTCTGTAGGCAAGGTTGTCCATAAATTCCAAATATTTCATAGACCACCCACCCAGATAACTCTGGTGGGACACACACATACACAGGGAACCACCACTAAGAGACAAGCACTCAGGATTAGGTAGGTCATGGTCACCAGCCACTGGCAGGCTTTGGCAAGAGCATCAGTTGTCATTTTCTACTATGGGGGTTTGCTTTGTGTCCAGAGCCCATATCAAACACATTGCTGCAACTGAGCAGATTGTCAGCCACAGTAAGTTTCATGGAAATGTTTTCCTGCACTACTCTGATGCATATAGATAAAGTGAAAATCCTGCTTTTCTTTCTTCAGAAACTGAAATGTAAAGATTATGAGGGACAGGTATGATCACAACATAGCAGTTCTTGAAAACATATTCTATAGCTTAAACCAAATCGTTTTCTTCCCATGAGTGAATTGTCTAGCAGTATAAGTTTCTGAAAAGCCTGTATAATCAGAATTCCAGAAATACCTGAACCCAGGTGAATCCTACCACAAAGCGTGTTGGGACTTCACATCGTAGTCCCCTTGACAGGGGCACATATAAAATTGATGTTGAAGTTTGGTCTTAGGTTAGTTGTTTGTGTTCTTATTTATTTCCCCTGCTATTTCTTGGTGAGAGGGAGTATTTTAACTCTTTCTTCTTCCCAGTTAAAGCCAATTCTTCTTCTGTTATTTTTAGTTTGAAGTTGTGACATTTACTCCATATTTTCCTTTCAAATGGGAAAACTGGTGAAAATACTTTGTAAACTGTGATGTGCCATTCATTTTTTAAACTATCATGATTTATAAGGTTTTAAAATTGCATTTGGCACTATTTACAGAAAGGATTTTTTTTTTTTTTTTTTTTGCGGTACACGGGCCTCTCACTGTTGTGGCCTCTCCCATTGCAGAGCACAGGCTCTGGACGCGCAGGCTCAGTGGCCATGGCTCATGGGCCTAGCCGCTCCGTGGCATGTGGGATCTTCCTGGACCGGGGCACGAACCCGTATCCCCTGCATCAGCAGGCGGACTCTCAACCACAGCGCCACCATGGAAGCCCCAGAAAGGATTTTTTTAGTGGTTATGGATTATGTTTCTGGTAGTATCTTACCCAGAAGATGTCTCTTGTCCAGGGCATATGTCTATAAGAAGCAAATTATTCCTTCTGCTTGCATTGCTACATGCTTTGAAGAAAGGGCCCTATAGCTACCAGCAGAAGCCAGAGCTAAATCTGTGATTCAAATAATGCCAACAGCACTTCTGCTTAGATAATTATATGAAGACAGATGGGATTAATTAGGAGCACTATATAGTCACAACCGAGGCACCAGCTTTGGTTCCATTCCTGTGGCTCCCTGGTGCCACTATTAATCTCAGAATTTTAGGTAGTGATGGTAGAGTCCAGACTCACCACCACCATCAGGGAACTTTGAGGAGAGTTTTAAGACACTTTGAGGAGAGTTTTAAGGGCCTAGGCTTCTCCCTGCTACTGCTGTTTTGCCCACATTTGCAAAAGATTTGGTTCAGTAGGAGGAACAGAGCAGAGAGAAGCCCTGTACTGAGGGCAAGTGATGGTGAAAGGGCCAAGTTTTCTGCATGGTGGTCAGATTGGGGTGGCAGCTGCTCCTGCCACCAGTTTTATCCAGGTTTTCCTCCCAGATCTGTGGGAGACCTAGTCCTCTGACCCAGCCTTATGTCTCGAGAGGTGGGACCTGGATGGAATGGGCTGAGGCCAAACCAAGAATTTGCGGCAAGGAGAAATTTATGTTCTTGTTAAAGGCAAGGTTGACCTGGGATGCAAAGAAATGTCTGAATCCTGCAGTCCAAGCAGGGAGGTGGAGAACAAAAACTCTGATGTGAAAGGTTAACAACGGAGAATGGGAAAGATGGAATAAACTATGCAGACCCTGGAAAACCCTTCTGAGACAACAAAGCATCCATTCCTTCAATGCCTTTTGGCCTGAAATGTGATTGATGTGAAAGCAATGTTCCTTTTACTTTAGGTTTTCATTGCCTGTAGCTCCTTACCTCTGAATTGTTGGATCTGAGACCTTGTTGAGCTATGTGAGGACTTAGAAACCCAGTCTTTTCCTTCTCACCCTCACCAGGGGATATTTGATGCACTTGTCTGGCGAGTGTTCCTAATGTAGAGGTCTAGACATCAAGCTTTAGGAGTAGAAACTCCCATGAAAATATCATAGCAGGTTTGTACATTAAATGATTATTTCTGAAGACAAATATGTACATACTAGTTCATGTGTGCAATCAGAATAAATTTGTTAATGATGAGGAAGGAGTTAATGTAACTGGACTGTAACCCAGTTTGCCCCTGACTACCAGGGGATGCTCCACCTAGGATGAGGGGGAAGAAGGCAGGTAATCCAATCCTAGACAATGTGATTCTGGACCTTTAGGTAATTAGGCTAATGATCTATGCTAGCTGGAGTGCTCTTAGTAAGATGTCCTTGAAAACTGACATGAAAGCTAGGGTATAAAACAGAGATGTATCATAAATAAAATGTTCCCTTACTCTGTGAGATAACCCCATATATCCTCTGTTGGAGAGCTCATCTATCATTTTGGACCAGAGAGTGAGTGCTCATCATAAGAAGGGAGGCCACCTCAATGTCCCCAAATCCTCTCTGCTTTGTCTGAGCCCATGGATTACCTGACTCTTTTACATCATTATGAAGGCTTGATACTGGGTAAGATATTGATTTGTGTGAGTCTAATCCTTTGTATTAGCACAGGCACTAATTAACTAGAGCAAAGAAAACAAAGAAAATGGTACCAAGTACATGTGCCTGTCTTCTAAGGTCCACTTTCTATACTTAGCTCTTGTTAAAAATTTTAATTTATGGGGAAAAGTAAAAAATGAAATAAAAGAGAAAAAATTTAAATCAGGTTCTTTAAGTATTCAATGGATTAATTTTTTTCTATTTTTTTATGTGGTAAAATGCATATAACAACTTACCATTTTAATTTTTAAGTGTACAATCCAGTGGCATTAAAAACTTTCACACTGTTGTACAACCATCATCACTATCCATTTCCAGAACTTTTTTTATCATCCCTGACAGAAACTCTATAGCCATTAAATAATAACACCCCAGCAGCTGGTATCTTCTATTCTTCTTACTGTCTTCATGAATTTACCTACTTCAGGCACCTCATGTAAGTGGAATCATATAATACTTGTCCTTTTGTGTCCAGCTTATTTCACTTAGCATAATGTTTGCAAGATTCATCCATATTGTAATATGTATCAGGATTTCATTCCTTTCTAAAGGTCAATAATAATCCATTTTACATGTATACCACACTTTGTTTATCCATTAATCTCATGATGGACATTTGGGTTGTTTCCTCATTTTGGCTAGTGTGAATAATGCTGCTATAAACATTAGTGTATAAGTATCTGTTTGAGTCCTTGTTTTCAGTTCTGTTGGGTATATATCCAGAAGTGGAATTGCTGGATCATATGGTAATTCTATATTTCACTTTTGAGGAACTGCCATACTGTTTTCCACAGTGGCTATGCCAATTTACATCCCCACCAACAATGCAACAAGGATTCCAATTTCCCCACACTCTTGCCAACACTTGTTATTTTCTAGTATTTTTTTTATGATTGCTACCTAATGGATGTCTTATCTATCTTTTAGCCAAGTCTCATTATTAAATAACAATAAATTTAATAATATTTTACTGCTTACTAGCTTGTTCCTATGAGCAGCTAGTTGCAACTTTCTGGCCAGTCTTGCCTCTGGAACAACCTTGCCCCTGAAGCAAAACTGCTGAGACTGAACTGCTTAGCTGTCTCTTTGGGGGGTCTTTGCTGATGTCATTTCCCTCTTGTCACCTCCAGCCAACCTCTTTGGGAAACTGATGGGTGAATAATAGAGAAGCTTGTTGGACAACTTGGAATTCAACAAAAAGAGTTCAGGAGTAATAAGTTTGCATCAACTTTCTTTACAGGATCCTTCTATAGTGTGTCATCTTACTCAGCTTTGACTATTCATGCAGGTTAAGAGGGATTTGACATATCTGGCCTGATCCATTGCTGTGTTCATTATTCTCTTCTTCTTGGTATGGTTTACCTTCTAGAAACTTAAAAGATATATTTGTTTAAGGAAGGTGATTTTTATTTCCTAATGTAATGATCATTGATATTTCAAATACATATTCAGTAAATATCATTGAGGAATTTATATTACTGATTGCTTAAGCCATCATTGCCTTAAAAGTGCATGCACATTCTGAATGTCAGAGATTGGTTTTTTCATTATTGTTGTTAGTAAAAGCAGTATCTGTTCACTTTAGATCTTTAGGGCCTGTCTGCTTCTGTTACTGCTGAAGCCCAAACATTCGAACTGCAGTTGGCACTACAGAGATGGGAAGCCAGACTGGGGCCTGTTTTGCCTCCTGGTTGTTGATAAAGCTGTCAGCCAGGTTGTGGGGGCAGAATTCTGGCAAGACTAGTGTTCAGAATTTCTTAAGCTTAGCCAACTGGCAATGGATGTCATCCAGGAGATGAATATGACACCCTAATTCCCTGCTCCATAAAAATACACACATCCATCATAATATTTCATTTTGATTTTTCTGTGATACACTGTGGGCTGCAGAAATCTCTAAATAGGATCAATTAGGAGAAACTGAATGCAATGTGACATTTTTAACATTTGTTTGTTTGTTTGTTTTATGTTTTTTGAATTATTGAATTTTATTTCATTTATTTTTTTATACAGCAGGTTCTTATTAGTCATCCATTTTATACACATCAGTGTATATCTGTCAATCCCAAACTCCCAATTCATCATACCCCTACCCCCACCTGCTTTCCCCCCTTGGTGTCCATACATTTATTCTCTATATCTGTATCTCAATTTCTGCCCTGCAAACCGGTTCGTCTGTACCATTTTTCTAGGTTCCACATATATGCGTTAATATATGTTATTTGTTTTTCTCTTTCTGACTTACTTCACTCTGTATGACAGTCTCTAGATCATCCACCTCTCTACAAATGACCCAATTTCATTCCTTTTTATGGCTGAGTAATATTCCATTGTATATATGTACCACATCTTCTTTATCCATTCATCTGTCAATGGGCATTTAGGTTGCTTCCATGACCTGGCTATTGTAAATAGTGCTGCAATGAACACTGGAGTGCATGTGTCTTTGTGAATTACAAAGGTTTTCTCTGAGTGGGATTGCTTGGTCATATTGGTAGTTCTATTTTTAGTTTTTTAAGGAACCTCCATACTATTATCCATAGTGGCTGTATCAATTTACATTCCCACCAACAATGCAAGAGGGTTCCCTTTTCCCCACACCCTCTCCAGCATTTATTGTTTGTAGAATTTCTGATGATGCCCATTCTGACCGGTGTGAGGTGATACCTCATTGTAGTTTTGATTTGCATTTCTCTAATAATTAGTGAGGCTGAGTAGCTTTTCATGTGCTTCTTGGCCATCTGTATATCTTCTTTGGAGAAATATCTATTTAGGTCTTCTGCCCATTTTTGGATTGGGTTGTTTGGTTTTTTGATATTGAGCTGCATGAGCTGTTTATATATTTTGGAGATTAATCCTTTGTCCATTGATTCGTTTGCAAATATTTTCTCCCATTCTGAGGGTAGTCTTTTTGTCTTGTTTGTAGTTTCCTTTGCTGTGCAAAAGCTTTTAAGTTTCTTTAGGTCCCATTTGTTTATTTTTGTTTTTATTTCCATTACTCTAGGAGGTGGATCTAAAAAGATCTTGCTGTGATTTATGTCAGAGTGTTCTTCCTATGTTTTCCTCTAAGAAGTGTCCAGTCTTACATTTAGGTCTGTAATTGATTTTGAGTCTATTTTTTGTGTATGGTGTTAGGGAGTGTTCTAATTTCATTCTTTTACATGTAGCTGTCCAGTTTTCCCAGCACCACTTATTGAAGAGACTGTCTTTTCTCCACTGTATATCCTTGCCTCCTTTGTCATAGATTAGTTGACCATAGGTGCATGGGTTTATCTCTGGGCTTTCTATCTTGTTCCATTGATCAATATTTCTGTTTTTGTGCCAGTACCATATTGTCTTGATTACTGTAGCTTTCTAATATAGTCTGAAGTCAGGGAGTCTGATTCCTCCAGCTCCATATTTTTCCCTCACTAATGCTTTGGCTATACGGGGTCTTTTGTGTCTCCATACAAATTTTAAGATTTTTTTCCTCTAGTTCTGTAAAAAATGCCATTGGTAATTTGATAGGGATTGCGTTGAACCTGTAAATTGCTTTGGGTAGTAGAGTCATTTTCACAATATTGATTCTTCCAATCCACAAATATGGTATATCTCTCCGTCTGTTGGTATCATGTTTAATTTCTTTCATCAGTGTCATATAGTTTTCTGCATACAGGTCTTTTGTCTCCCTAGGTAGGTTTATTCCTAGGTATTTTATTCATTTTGTTGCAATGGTAAATGGGAGTGTTTCCTTAATTTCTCTTTCAGATTTTTCATCATTAGTGTATAGGAATGCAAGAGATTTCTGTGCATTAATTTTGTATCCTGCAACTTTACCAATTTCATTGATTAGCTCTAGTAGTTTTCTGGTAGCATCTTTAGGATTCTCTATGTGTAGTATCATGTTATCTGCAAACAGTGACAGTTTTACTTCTTCTTTTCCAATTTGTATTCCTTTTATTTCTTTTTCTTCTCTCATTGCCATGGCTAGGACTTCCAAAACTATTTTGATAACAGTGGTGAGGGTGGACATCCTTGTCTTTTTCCTGATCTTAGAGGAAATGCTTCAGTTTTTCACCTTTGAGAATGATGTTTGCTGTGGGTTTGTCATATATGGCCTTTATTATGTTGAGATAGGTTCCCTCTATGCCCACTTTCTGGAGAGCTTTTATCATAAATCGGTGTTGAATTTTGTCAAAAGCCTTTTCTGCATCTATTGAGATGATCATATGGTTTTTATCCTCCAATTTGTTAATATGGTATGTCACATTGATTGATTTGCATATATTGAAGAATCCTTGCATCCCTGGGATAAATCCCACTTGATCATGGTGTATGATCCTTTTTAATGTGTTGTTGAATTCTGTTACTATTTTGTTGAGAATTTTTGCATCTATATTCATGAGTGATGTTGGTCTGTACTTTTCTTTTTTTGTAGTATCTTTGTCTGGTTTTGGTATCAGGGTGATGGTGGCCTCATAGAATGAGTTTTGGAGTGCTCCTTCCTCTACAGTTTTTTGGAAGAGTTTGAGAAGGATGAGTGCCAGCTCTTCTTTAAAGTGTGGTAGAATTAACCTGTGAAGCCATCTGGTCCTGGACTTTTGTTTGTTGGAAGATTTTTAATCACAGTTTCCATTTCATTACTTGTGATTGGTCTGTTCATATTTTCTATTTCTTCCTGGTTCAGTCTTGGAAGGTTGTACCTTTCTAAGAATTTGTCCGTTTCTTCCAGGTTGTCCATTTTATTGGCATAGAGTTGCTTGTAGTAGTCTCTTAAGATGCTTTGTATTTCTGCGGTGTCTGTTGTAACCTCTCCTTTTTCATTTCTAATTTTATTGATTTGAATCCTCTCCCTCTTTTTCTTGATGAGTCTGGCTAATGGTTTATCAATTTTGTTTATCTTCTCAGAGAACCAGCTTTCAGTTTTATTGATCTTTGATATTGTTTTCTTTGTTTCTATTTCATTTATTTCCACTCTGATCTTTATGATTTCTTTCCTTCTAACTTTGGGTTTTGTTTGTTCTTCTTTCTGTAGTTTCTTTAGGTGTAAGGTTAGATTGTTTATTTGAGATTTTTCTTGTTTCTTGAGGTACGTGTGTATAGCCCTAAACTTCCCTCGTAGAAGTGCTTTTGCTGCATCCCACAGGTTTTGGATCATTGTATTTTCATTGTCATTTGCCTCTAGGTATTTTTTGATTTCCTCTTTCATTTCTTCAGTGATCTCTTGGTTATTTAGTAACGTATTGTTTATCCTTCATGTGTTTGTGTTTTTTACTTTTTTTCCCTGTGTTTCATTTCTAATCTCATAATGTTGTGGTTAGAAAAGATGCTTGATATGATTTCAATTTTCTTATATTTACTGAGGCTTGATTTGTGACCCAAGATATGATCTATCCTGGAGAACGTTCCATGTGCACTTGAGAAGAAAGTGTAATCTGCTGGTTTTAGATGGAATATTCTATAAATATCAATTAAATGTATCTGGGCTATTGTGTCATAAATTTGTATTCCTTTTATTTGTATTCATTTTATTGTGTCATTAAAGCTTGTGTTTCCTTATTAATTTTCTGTATGGATAGTCTGTCCATTGGTGTAAGTGAGGTGTTAAAGTCCCCCACTCTTATTGTACTGTCGATTTCCTCTTTTGTAGCTTTTAGCAGTTGCCTTATGTATTGAGGTGCTCCTATTTTGTGTGCATATATTTATATATATATATAAGTATATATATATTTATATATATATTTATAATTGCTATATCTTCTTCTTGGATTGATCCCTTGATCATTGTGTAGTGTCCTTCCTTGTCTCCTGTAACATTCTTTGTTTTAAATTCTATTTTATCTGATATGAGTATTGCTACTCCAGCTTTCTTTTGATTTCCATTTGCATGGAGTATCTTTTTCCATCTCCTCACTTTCAGTCGTATGTGTCCTTAGGTCTGAAGTGGGTCTCTTATATACAACATATATATGGATCTTATTTTTGTATCCATTCAGCTAGCCTGTGTCTTTTGGTTGGAGCATTTAATCCATTCACGTTTAAGGTAATTATTGATATGTAATGTCCTAGTACGATTTTCTTAATGGTTTTGTGTTGTTATTGTAGGTCCTTTTCTTCTCTTGTGTTTCGCATTTCGAGAATTTCCTTTAGCATTTGTTGTAGCATTTGTTTGCTGGTTTGGTGGTGCTGAATTCTCTTAGCTTTTGCTCGTCTGTAAAGCTTTTGATTTCTCCATCGAATCTGAATGAGATCCTTGCTGGGTAGAGTAATCTTGGCCATAGTTTCTTCCCTTTCATCACTTTAAACATGTCCGGCCACTCCCTTCTGGCTTGTAGGGTTTCTCCTGAGACATCAGCTGTTAACCTTATGTGAGTTACCTTGCATGTTATTTGTCTTTTTTCCCTTGCTGCTTTCAATAATTTTTCTTTGTCTTTAATTTTTGCCAATTTGATTACTATGTGTCTTGGCATTTTTCTCCTTGGGTTTATCCTGTATGAGACTCTCTGTGCTTCCTGGACTTGGGTGGGTATTTCCTTTCCCATGTTAGGGAAGCTTTCAACTATAAACTCTTCAAATATTTTCTCGGGTCCTGTCTCTCTCTCTTCTCCTTCTGGGACCCCTATAATGCAAATGTTGTTACATTTAATATTCTCCCAGAGGTCTCTTAGGCTGTCTTCATTTCTTTTCATTCTTTTTTCTTTATTCTGTTCTGCAGCAGTGAGTTCCACCATTCTGTCTTCCAGGTCACTTATCCATTCTTCTGCCTCAGTTATTCTGCTATTGATTCCTCCTAGTGTAGTTTTCATTTCCATTATTGTATTGTTCATCTCTGTTTGTTTGTTCTTTAATTCTTCTAGATCTTTGTTAAACATTTCTTGCATCTTCTCAATCTTCACCTCCATTCTTTTTCCGAGGTCTTGGATCATCTTCACTATCGTTATTCTGAATTCTTTTTCTGGAAGGTTGCCTGTCTCCAGTTCATTTAGTTGTTTTTCTGGGGTTTTATCCTGCTCCTTCATCTGGTTCATAGCCCTCTGCATTTTCATCTTGTCTATTTTCTGTGAATGTGGTTTTTGTTCCACATGCTAAAGGATTGTAGTTCTTCTTGCTTCTGATGTCTGTCCTCTGGTGGATGAAACTATCTAAGAGGCTTGAGCAAGTTTCCTGACGGGAGGCACTGGTGGTGGGTAGAGCTGGCTGTTGCTCTGGTTGGCAGAGCTCCCTTTTTTTTTTTTTAGTAGAAAAACTGCTAAATGTCTTGGGCCTGTCTTTCTGGTACTTTACATGAGTAACTAGTTTTATAAAATAGAGTTGATGGAATCAGAAATAAAAATTCAGTTCCCTCCCTTGAGAAACTAGGATCTTGAGTTGAAGTAAAAGTTTCTAGAGACATTGGTGATTTTAAGAGACTCTAAAGTGGTTTGTCAGCTATTCAAAATGCTATTCAAAGTGTGGTCCAAGGGCCATCAGCATTACCATCACTAGGATCTTGTTCAAAAGAAAAACAAACAAACAAACTTAGGTCACTTCCCAGACCTGCAGGAAAAAGAATCTGCATTTGAACAAGATCCCTAAGTGATGTGTAAACACAATAAAATTTGAAAAGTGCTTGTTTAAAAGCGTACAGCTGACCCTTAAACAACGTGGGGAAATAGGGGTGTTGAACCTCCACATGGTTGAAAATCCCCCATATACGCGGTTCCACCGTATCCATAGTTCCGTATTCACTATTCAACCAACGTATCCATAGTTCCGTATTCGCTATTCAACCAATGGCAGATCGTGTGGTTTTGCAGTCTTTCTATTAAAAAACATCCAAGTATAAGTGGACCTGCTCAGTTCAAACCCTGTTGTTCAATGTCAGGAAACTGTAACTTTATTGAAATTTAGAGGAAGATTTCCTTTAAATCAAGCCACAGACTCTTTTAGATGCGCAAGATGCTCCTTCTCCTCTTATCATGTAATTGAGTAAAAGAATACACTAAGAGGAATTTTAAAATACTCTGTCTCCATTAAGTGGCTATTAATTAAATTTTGGCAGTATCTTTTTTTTTAAAGCATCTTTATTGGAGTATAATTGCTTTACAATGGTGTGTTAGTTTCTGCTTTATAACAAAGTGAATCAGCTATACATATACATATATCCCCACATCTCCTCCCTCTTGGGTCTCCCTCACTCCCACTCTCCCTATCCCACCCCTCTAGGTGGTCACAAACCACCGAGCTGATCTCCCTGTGCTATGTGGCTGCTTCTCACTAGCTATCTATTTTACATATATTTGGCGGTATCTTAATTGAAATACTATTTCCAAGGCCTTCAAATTTTCTCTATAATATACTCTACGTCGGTTGTAACAGTAAAGTGAGTTTTCAGGGATATGCTCCATTTCATGTAGGTTGGGGTGGATTATAAATTGATACACCTTTCTGGAGTATAGCCTAATTTCAGCTCCTTCACAGCCTCTGGAGAGAGACTGAGGAAGGTTATGAGACACATTAACAGGTTACTGTAACGTCTTCATTCTTAACTAGTTTAACAAATATAAAGATTTAATTTCTTTTATTTAAAAATTTTAGGTTTATTATTTTTTAAGTTTCATTTTTAGATTTTGTTTATTCATTCATTTATTCACAAAATATTTATTAAGGGCTGGAGGATTTTTTTCCCTATTCTAGAAGTATTTTAGAATTCAATGCAAATACAATTTGAGTGAAATAAAAACTTAGCAAATTCATTGAGTATGGAAAAAATATATTTTACTTTTTGTCCTATTACTACTCAATACTGTGTTTTCTATAGAATTGTTGTATAAAACAATCATACATTAAAACATACATATCAAACAAGGTAGTATTTAATACACATCTTTTAAATTTGGAATGGGAATTTGCATTTCACAGTATTTAGAATTTTCACCATTAGGTACATGTACATGATTCGTTGCATTTAATATGAAAAGTGTTTCATTTTTATTCCACAGCTTCAATAAATAGCTCTGACATTAGAACAAATGTTTATGTCCACGTGTAAAGTCTGGCAATATTGTGGCTTGACTTTTCCAACTATTTTTCCCACTAAAAGTGTCTAAGGATGTTGAGTTAGTGAAATATCTTTGCTACTTCGATTTGGTAAGGGTTTCATAGTATGCTTTGCAGAGCAATTTCCACGTCTTAGGAGGAGTTTATTAGCTCATGAGGGAAAGTAAAGTTCTAACATGTACAGAGATGCTTTGATGTTTAACTAGAAGATCAAAAGTAAAATTGAACACCATGTTCCCTTCCTCATCTTTTTTTTTGTAATTATCATCACGTTTTAGCAAAATTAAGAAATCTCAGGTTGTTTCATGTGCTGACAGTACTGTATTGTGGCCCTAAACATGTACACACACATATGTCCTGTTCTTAGAAATGGAGAAGAGGATATGAGGTCATTTGTGATGAACATTCTGGTCCCAAATTATTCTAGAGTGTTTGCTGACAAAATTCACACTAGAAAAATCATCTGGCCACCGTTACAGGTGTGTGTGAGCTGCTTGTTTTTAAGAAAATATTCGCAGACATTAAGTTGATACAAATTTCAAGATATTTTCATTGTTTTCTGCAATGGACAATTAGAGTCTGATGTGACTAGAATTTTTGTGTTTAGAGAAGGGATAATTCATAAACATTCCCAAGTAGAGTATCATGGTTTTATTAGCTCTCACAACCTTTCCTAATATCTCTTTCCTGGAAAAAGTAAAGCAGCCAGACAAGCATAAGTTAATTGCTCAATTTCATATTGTTAGACATTACAAGTTAGAAAACAAATGAAGGAGTTTTCAGTTCTCACTATTTGTAAACTACTTAATGTTTACCATGTTGAAAAACCCTGGAATCTAGCTTTTTCTAACATAGTGGGGCTCAGTGTTGAGAGTATGAGGAAGTCCCAAATATGAGGAGGTATGGAGAAAACCTGTGTCCTAGTGCACACCTCGACACTTAATGTATCATCTCACCTGATGAGGATGAAATATAATTCATAACCTCTTGAGTAATAATGAAGTTACTGAGCACAGATTCCTTGACTCTTCATATTCCTGTGACTTGCTGGGGTGGAGGTCGTAAAGGTGTGACAGTGCATCAGACATGAGCTACAAGCTTTCAAGTGTTCATCTCTAACTCAAGGTTGTTCAGCTCTACCCCTCTGCACATAAATATTGCCAGCATGCCAAATTTTTGTATAAACCCAAACAAGACAAAGGCACAGTCAGTGTGAGACACCTAGAGAATCAACAGGCATTTTTTTGGTTGCGCTTAAAAAATGGTTTTCTTAAGAAGATCCACATTGCTGATATGAATTCCAGAAGTGGAAAAACAATAGTTCTGGAAATCAACCACGTAAAGACAGTCAATAAGATGTATTACTATATCTTGTCCCTTTAGGAACACTGCCACTTTCCCCTCAGGTCCAACTCTTTAAAGTTAATATAGTTTAAAAATTGAATTTTGGGAAGGACTAGTTGACATTTGATAATTAAATATATATATATAATGAAGCAGGAAAAAAACCCAAGAAGGACAATCACATTGCTTTATTTCATGGAATAACAGCTGGGATGTTCATTTACTGTCTTTTCTAGGCTAATAAAATTTATTCTAAAACAGCCTTCCAAATACCACTATGAAAGCCAAGAATATATATATATTTTTTGCTAGAAATCAAATGACTTGCAATACTATTTTATGGAATCTGCTGATTATTTTACCATTTGGGCATAGAGATATAGTCTCAAGAGCTGTAGAAATTTAACTACACCAAATTCAAATCACCACTTCTTATGCTGTGCAGTTGAAAACATACAATTTTAAATACATCTTCATATTTTGTTCACTAAAATCAACCCACAGTTATTTAGAAAGTGATCAGGTGACAATTATCTGGTGTTTTGCCTGGTTTTGGGTGTTCATCGTTTGCCCATACTTACCACTGTTTGTTTCTGAGACCCAATATTCCCCTCTCACCTCTTCATTTTTCCCTAAAAGACTGTTGGTATAATGAGAATATGCCAGGCCAGCCACTGATATTATATTAATTAGCCTGTCCAGAGTATGATGGAAGATGAAAATACTAGATAAATTAAAAGTTAAACAGCTCTCCTTGAGGGTGACATGAAAAGTCATACATTAACTTTTATGAATAAAGATATTTGGAACTTTTGCCAGATGAATCTGGTAAGTACAGATCTGGATTTTATTACTTTTACTTGAGTTTTCATGATTATATGTGCAGATAGTCCCAATTAGAGTATCTGTCTGTCTTCTTGGTATTGTTGATTTCAGCATATGTCTCTTCATTAATTAAAACAGTAATAATGATAACAGTGAAAACTAACATTTATTTAGTGTGCTTACTACCATGGTGGCCAGTAACTATCATATTTTATGTAAATAGAGTAATATCCTTAAGATATTTACAATAGTGGGGAAAATCAAGGTGCGTACTATTATTATCCCCTGAGAAGAGGTGAGGAAACTGATGCACAGATAAGTTTAGTCATTTTCCCAAGGTTATACAGCTAGTAAGAGGTATAGTCAGGATTTAAATCCGGAGCATGTTCCCTTCACCGTTAGGCTGTATAGCCATTCACTTGTGGGCAAAGCACATGGTGTTTTTTACCCCTGGCTGGTATGGGTATTGTCTGCTGGCATACTGTGGAGATTCATAGTGGACATTGTCAAGAGGATGATAATAAATAGAATAAATTTCCTGCGTGATATTCTTGGAATGGAAGTTGTAGGATATCATCAACACGGTCACATGGTGACCTCAGCTCCTCTTGTCCCTCACTCAGACTGTCAGCTCATGGCAGGTGAGTCACAAGTAGGCTCTCTGTGTCTAACGGCATGTGCGTGGATATTTCTGGTTCATACTGCCTTGGACAGGTACTAAAGATCAAGCATGTGGACACCGTGACACGGTTTCAGCCAGTCTTCCAGCTTTTGCTTGGCAAAATCTCAGGAGGTTAGACCAAAGATTTTGAAATAAAAATTATGAAAAGAATAGAATTGGTTTTGTCATTAACCTTTTCGGCTTAGAGATTCACTTTTCTTTTGCCTACTTAGTAGCTATTGGGTAGACTGTGGTGTAAATGACTGTAGAATTTGTCAAATTAAGAATGTTAACCTTCTATTTTAATACAATATCACTCCCCTGCCCCAAACCTTTTTTTTCTCTAGCTTGGCCTTTTTGGATTCAATTCAGCAAAAGTTATTCACCAAGATTCAATATAAGTAAAGCTCTGTGAAAAATGTCATGGGTATTTTGATAGGGATTGCATTAAATCTTTAGATTGCTTTGGGTAGTATGGCCATTTAAGACACTTTTTAAAAAAAATTAATTATTTAATTTATTTATTTATTTTTGGCTGTGTTGGGTCTTCGTTTCTGTGCGAGGGCTTTCTCTAGTTGTGGCAAGCGGGGGCCACTCTTCATCGTGGTGCACGGGCCTCTCACTATCGTGGCCTCTCTTGTTGCAGAGCACAGGCTTCAGACACGCAGGCTCAGTAGTTGTGGCTCACGGGCCTAGTTGCTCTGCGGCATGTGGGATCTTCCCAGACCAGGGCTCGAACCCACGTCCCCTGCATTGGCAGGCAGATTCTTAACCACTGTGCCACCAGGGAAGCCCCAGTATGGCCATTTAAAAAATATTAATTCTTTCAATCCAAGAGCACAGGATATCTTTCTATTCTAGCTCCCGCTTAAGGAATATTCATTTTATATCTACCAAGTCATGTGTATACATTTCTTTCTTGCCCAAGGAACTTATTAGTTAAGGCAAAATTGACTGTTTCTAGACTTAAATGATTTCATTGTTGAAAGCAATAGACTGATTGTTTAAATAAATCAATAAAACCTCTTTTGCACAACACAAGAAATACAGAATGTTAAGGGTCTGAGATTTTTCACTTTTCAATTAGTGTTGATATCATCAATTCATTTTTTAAACTGTAAATGGTGTATTCTGATCACAGAGTGCATGTTAGAAAATGGGCTACTATCAGCAATTTCTGGATTTAGGTATTTTTCATCTAAGAGGGTGAATGGTCTTCTAGTTCTAATTCTACATTCCTAAGAAAGGACTCATAGATCAGGTGAGGGAGCTGGTGTCCAAAGATGATCTCCCAATGAGCTATATTTCCTGGTATTCACACTGTATTAGTTTCTTTTTTAAAAAAAATAAATTTATTTATTTTATTTAGTTTACTTTTGGCTGCGTTGGGTCTTTGTTGCTGTGCGCGGGTTTTCTCTAGTCGCGGCGTGTGGGGGCTACTCTTCATTGTGGTGCGCGGGCTTCTCATCGTGGTGGCTTCTCTTGTTGTGGAGCACAGGCTCTAGGTGCGTGGGCTTCAGTAGTTGTGGCATGCGGACTTCAGTAGTTGTGGCTCGCGGGCTGTGGAGCGCAGGCTTCGTAGTTGTGGCACACAGGCTTAGTTGCTCTGCGGCATGTGGGATCTTCCCGGACCAGGGATCGAACCCTGCACTGGCAGGCAGATTCTTAACCACTGTACCACCAGGGAAGTCCCACGCTGTATTAGTTTCTTATTATTATACTTAATAACAAATTGCCACAGATTTTGTGGCTTAAACAACATAAATTTATTATCTTACAGTTCTGTAGGTGATAAGTCCAACATGGGTCTCATTAGGCTAAAATCAATATGTCAGCAGGGCTGAGCTCCTTTCTGGAGGCTCTAAGGGAGAATACGTTTTCTTGCCTTTTCCAGGTTCTAGAGGTCACCTGAATGCCTTGGCTCATGGCTCCCTTTCTCCAGCTTCAGGTGAGCAATGACAGGCCAAGTCCTTCTCATACTGCCGTCTCTGTGGTTCTTTGGAGCTGAGAGTTTCTCCAGTTTGAAGCACTCATATTTTAGATTAGGCACACCTGGATAATACAGGATAATCTCCTTACGTCAAGGTCCATATCCTTTTTACAAAAAAATATTTATTTATTTATTTATTTGGCTGTGCCGTGTCTTAGTTGTAGCATGAGGGATCTTTTTCTTTCTTCTTTTCTTTTTTTTTTTAGTTGCGGCATGCATGCGAGATCTAGTTCCCTGACCAGGGATCGAACATGGGCCCCCTACATTGGGAGCATGGAGTCTTAACCACTGGACCACCAGGGAGGTCCCTCAATGTCCATATCCTTAATCACATCTGCAAAGTCTATTTTGCCATGTAAGGTAACCTATTTACAGGTTCCAGGGATTAGAATACAGACATCACTGGAGGGCCATTTTGCTGCATATCCTAATGCCCTTATATAAGCCCCTTCTCTGAATCTGAGCTGTCCTTGTGACTCTATCTTAAATAGGAATGATGGTATGTGGCTTTTGAAGCCTTGATAATTCTACCTGGGCCTCTTGCAATTCTAGTTTTTGGATACTCCCTGTTGGAACTCAGCCCCTATGCTGTGAGAAGTTCAAACCGCATGGAGATGCTAGGTACAGAGGCTCTGGTAGACAGCCTGAGCTGAGCTCCCCTTGATAGCCAGTTACAACTACCAGGTATATAAGTGAGACTTCTTAGACGTTTAGCTCAGTCAAACCTTCATAAGACTGCAGGCCTGGCTGATATGTGACTGCAAGTGCATGAGAGATGCCAAGTGACACTTCCTGCTGAGTCCAGCAACCACCTGAACATTGAGAGGAAATAAATTGTTGTTTAAGGCCACTATGTTTTGTTTTCAAAACTGCATAACCAGAAAGTCAAGCTGGGATGAGATTTCTATCCTTTGACAATCAACTTTGGTCAGGGGTTAAGATTGTATCTGTCAGGTATCTTAACTTCGAAGAGTAGACATTAAATCTGGTTAAGTTAAGCAGAGGAAACATTTCTCTGCTGCCTGATTGGAAACTTCTGCAATTTGGTTTGGTTTCTCACTACGGAATGTTATGACACTTGTTTTCTGGTGCTTTTCAGTCTCTATTGCCAATGTAATGGTCCAATTTACAAATGAGATTAGGTGTCTTCTAGAATTATAATGAGGATTGGAGAACCAGGCTTGGAGATGTCAACCTAAATAAAGAGGGAAACTGGGGCAAGCTCAAAATTGTCAAAAAGATGAGTTTATTCAGGAATAGCAGAGAGAAATTACAAATCAGGACAGGCAAACCATAGCAAGCTACAGGCAACTTTTCCTTGGCCTCAAAAATGCCACACCAAGGTGCCCACACCAAGTCCCTTGCCCTCATCACTCCGGTGAGTTACCATCTACTTTCGGTTTGGAAAGTCTGTTCTCAGATCCTGAGCTTCCTCCCTTTGGCTGAGTTTTCTGACTTTATTTGGGATCTGTTTGAAGGCTTTATCCTCTGATGAATACTCGTTTGTTTTCTTATTGGAAGTACGCTAGAATTTCGGTTTAATTCCTTTGGAATTCTTGAGAGCAACAATTAAAAATAATATAAGTGGATGTGAGTGGAGCAAATAAATACTATTAGAACACTTCCACCTCCTTATGAGAGACTTTGGTCTCTGAGACAAAAGACTCCCATGAGAGGATAAGGCTGATTGACATTAAGTCACCCGCCAACTGCAAGACAGTTTTCATGCAACAAGGGGCACCTGGTCATGGGTCAGATAACCAGGACAAAGGCCATCCCCTGGAAGAAAAATCTAAAGATCTTGTGAAAGGCACACTCTAGAACAAAACACAACTCTCAACCCTGAAAGCATACCCATCAAGCTGTTTAGGAATTTTTCTTTTGCTCTCAAAAAAACCTATGACGTACGGGATTCCAGTCATTTAAACGCTCTAAGGGTGGCCCTCCTTCAGGGACCTCAGCCAGTTTGACGTTACAGAATTATGGTCTCTCCTCACGTGCATTTTTTTTTTTTTTTTTTGCGGTACACGGGCCTCTCACTGTTGTGGCTTCTCCCTTTGCGGAGCACAGGCTCCGGACGCGCAGGCTCAGCGGCCATGGCGCACGGGCCCAGCCGCTCTGCGGCATGTAGGATCTTCCCGGACCAGGGCACGAACCCGTGTCCCCTGCATCGGCAGGTGGACTCTCAACCACTGCGCCACCAGGGAAGCCCCTCACGTGCATTTTTGACTAAATGGACCAACCTTAGTAGAGATAATTTAGAAATTCAATGGCCATTATGGGGAATTTTTGATCTCCCCAAACTTGTTTCTCTCCAGAGTAAATTAGAAGACTGTGGCAATAGAACTAGACAAACTTAATGAGATAGCTATTTTAATTGGTACATAGAGGCTTCTAAATGTGTTCAGGGTTCAAAAAATTGCCTCTTTACAAAATACTATTTCTAAGTTAGCTGAAGCAAATAAACAACTGAAAGGAGAAAAAAATCATTTGAGATCTCTTCCTGCGCAGCACGAGCCGAGGTTTCTCTCAACCTACTGCTCCACCTCCTCCGTGTACACCTTTGCCCTCTTCTAACCCCCTTCCTTTATCTGAACTTTCCTTCCTCTCTAATGCTGAAACTTACCAACTCTCCCTTTAAAAATTAGGTTTTCTGAGGATTCTGCTAAACCATTAATTTCTTACATTCCATGGACCAAAGCTGAATCTTGAGCTATAATAAAAGATTTTCCTAACGTAACTGAAGAGCCTCATAGATTTGCAGAAGAATTCAATGTTGTAATTCAGACTTATCAACCTGGCTTCTCCAGTGTTTATCAATTCATGCACTTGCTTTCTGGAAAAGGTTAAGCCCAGCATTGGATGAAAACTGTTAATTGGGAAAGCCCCAAACAATCCTTAGAATTCCAAGTAAGTCAACCACTGGCTCTTTTATATGACCAAGCTCATGCCATACCCAAAAGGTAGCATCTTGCCATCCCAAGAGCTTTCCCTAAACCAGTAGACTGGAACAAAATTCAGACATGTATCCAAAAGCCTGCCAAATCTGTTTATGATTATTACAGCAGACTCCAAATTGTCTTTAAAGAAAATTCTGGACTTGCTATAGATGTTGAATCTACCAGGGTAGCCTTTAAATCAATGTTTAGAAATGGTTTAAACAGATCTATCCCTCTTAGTCAAGAGAACTCGCATAGAATGGGAAACAATGCCCCCCTCTGATCTTGTCAATCTAGCTAATCAGTTAGCCTGCACCCTAGAAGATGATTCCAAAAGAAGGGCAACTAAAATTTTAAATCTTCAACTTCAACAAATGGAATCTCCCAAACTTTCCCTCCTGGGCTCTGTCATTATTGTAAAAAAAAAACTGGCCATTGGAAAAAGGACTGCTACAGATCAAAAAGGTCTAGCTGGTTGCAGCTTTCTAAGAGCCGAGGGTCAGACTCATCCCAATCATGGGACTCCGAGGAAACACAGGGACTGTTTCCCATCCTACCATTACATAGGCCATGGGAAACTACTCTCTAGATTGGGGATGAATCCCTTACAATAATCATCTAAACAGGTAGCTGCTCTCTCTGTGCTCCAACCCTACTACAATTAAACAGTCTCTTCTCAGAGTAGTACATTTATTCAAATAGTGGTGGCCTCAAATAAACGAAAACATGTCCCCTATTTCTAAACCTATACCCTTTTGCTTGGGATCTTTGCAAGATAAACATTCATTTCTCCTCAGTGAATCATCTCCTGTCCACTTACTAAGATGAGATTTCCTAGAAAAATATCATGCTGCTATTTCTTTCTCTTGAAAGGAGATACAACACGAGGTCAAAGCCCTTGAATCTCAGAATCTCATCCTCAAGAAAATCCAAACCCTTTTTCTTTCATATTACTTTACAAACCAGGGGATCCCAAACTTCAGACTTATCCCCATTATTAGATTTAGATTAGATTTTTGTGGGCAAAATCTTCCACAGACATGGGCAGAATTTATAGAGTCTCTCCGTTAAAAGCCAAACGCATTCCTTAAATCCTCTCCCCAGAATTGACACCCTATAAACAAAGAAGCTTTCCAGGGCACAAGACCTATCATAGAAGACTCATAAAGCACAGAGACTTACTATCCCTTGCATCAGTCCTTGTAAAACCCCTATTTTACCTGTAAGAAAACCTAATGGTCAAGGATGGAGATCTGTCTAAGATCTCCGAGCAATAAATAATATTGTTATTTTTCACCATCCTGTTGTCCCTAATCCCCATGTGGTGTTTTTAGCGTCCATCCCTACTGAAAGCAAATTTTTTACTTTGATTTATGCAGTGCATTCTTTAGTATTCCAATTGATAAGGCTAGCCAATATCCTTTCGCCTTTACTGGGGAAGAACAACAATATACCTGGATAGTAATGCTCCCTAGTTTTACTGAAAACCCCTCTTACTCTTCACAAATTTTAAGAGCTGACCTGGATGATATAAAATTCTCTAGAGGCTCCATCTTACTACAATATGTAGATGATTTATTTTTCTGCTCATTCTCTCAAGCCTCCTCACAAGAAGACAGTATTCACTTTTTAAAACTCTTAACCACTAAGGGACACAAGGTCTCAAGTGAAAAATTGCAATTTGTTCAAACTCAAGTTGGGCATTTAGGAAATTCAATCTCAGGAGAAGGGTTATACCTAGATCCTGATAAGCTTCATAGCATCTTGAGCTTCCCAAAACCTAAAACCAGAAGTCAGCTACAGGGTTTTCTTGGGCTAGCTGGTTATTGTCACAATTGGTTCCAAACCTCTCCTTAATCACCCAGCCCCTGTATGTCTTATCATAAACCACTAAACCTGATTCCATTGTCTGGGAAGACCAAGATGACTTAGCCTTTAAAACCTTGAAGGAAAGCTTAATAAATCTACCTGCTCTTGGCTATCCAAACTATCCTGTTCTTTCTGTATATGAAAAAGAGGGAGATGCCCTTGGAGTACTTACTGTAAAACATGGGTGCTACCACTGACCTCTAGGTCACAAATCGTAGATCCTGTAGCCCGAGGTTACCCTCCATACCACAGGGTTGTCCCTGCTACTACCCTTCTGTTAAAGGCCACTGAAGAAATAGTCAAGGGATCCTCCCTCTTTGACCGTCTTTCTACCTCGTGCTGTCGAAGCTCTCTTGCACTCACACCACACCCAACACTTTTCAGCAAGCCATCTTACTTCTTATGAAATTCTCTTGCTAAATGTCCCCCATATCATCCTTGTTCATTGTAACAATCTTGACCCTGCTACCCTTCCTCCTTCTTCCACGGACAAAACCCCTCGTGACTGTTTGACTTTGATGGATCACCTAGTAACCCCTAGTTACAAGAAACCCCCTTTAACATATGTTAATTTCCCATGGAATACTGATAGCCCTTACTTGAAAGATGAAAATGGTAAACATCATGCTGGATATGCAACATCAACTCCTTTTGAAATCACTAAGGCAAAGACCCTTAGCTTTGACCACTTTAGCCCCAAAAGCCAAATTATACGCTCTTACTTGAGCATGTATTCTAGCTAGGTAAAACCACAAACATCTATACTGATAGTTGATATGCCTTTGGAGTAGCCCGTGATTTTGGAATATTATGGAAACAAGACTTTCTTACTTCCACTGGAGACAAAATTAAAAATGGCCCTTATGTTCCAAACTTAGTGAACGCTGTACTCCTGCCAGCAGCACTGGCTGTTATTCAACATTCTCGGGTATTCCAAGTCTGACTCTCTGGAAACCAAAGGAAACCGCCTCGCTGATGTCTATGCAGAAAATGCTGCTTGTATAGGATCCATGGACCAAACCTTTGTTATGGTCCAGAAAACTATTTCCTCTGGCAACAACAGAAGAGAATTAACCAGGGAAATCCGACAAATGGACCCTGAAAAGGAAAAAGCAAAATTGGAGATCTAAAATTTGGAGATCGGACCCAATAATGAACTGGTGCTGTCAGAAAATCTAAAATTTTTATTATTGATTACCATACACGAGTTAAATCATTGGTCAACTGATAAAGTGATAATGTTCATGAATCAATGTTGGTGGGGAAACCAACACTGCAGGGCTGCAAAAAGTGCTTATCTTGCTTGTTCTATCTGTCCTGAATTTAACCCAGAGGAACCCATTTGTACTGACCCTGGATATTTTAATTTACCATTTAATAGACCTTTTGAGGTTTGGCAAATGGATTTCATACAGTTGCCCCCATCTCATGAATACAAGTATGTTTTAGTAATGGTTTGCATGTTTTCACACTGAACTGAAGGCTTCCCATGTAAACAGGTGAGTACATCTTCTGTAGCTAAAATCCTATTTAAAAAATTATTCCCACTTGGGGAACACCCCCTTGAACTTCATAGTGATTGAGGAACCCACTTTGTTGCTCAAAACTTGGCAATTCTGTGCTGTCTGGCAAGTTCTGCAGCACTTTCTTTGTGTTTATCCTCCTCACTCCTTAGGAGTGATCGAATGTTATAAATGGAATTATTAAGACTCAGCTAAATTAGTTGAAACCCTCCAATTACCCTGGCCAAAAGCATTACCACTGTTTCTTCTAAATCTTAGATGTATTCCCTCAAGATACATAAACTTTCGCCTTCTGAAATAATTACAGGAGGGCCGATACACTTAGTCCCTGCTTCTTTTCACCCACAGCTAATAAAGGGGGATATACTTCAATTTTGCAAAGACCTGATCAAGTCCATAGAAAATAATTATGCTTTGGTAGAACAAGCTTTCCACAGTGTGCTCCCAGGAGATGAAGACATCAAACACTACACTTCACAGCCGGACATTTCATCTATTGGAAAACACATCTCCAAAAAGACTGTCTTCAACCGCACTGGAAAGGCCCCTACCAGGTGCTATTAACTAACCCCTGTGCACAGTCTTCAAGGAATAGACTCCTGGATTCATGTATCATATCTAAAGCAAGTCCTAAAAACTGATAGGTCCTGTGTACCAACTGGTGACTTGAAACTGAAAATTTCTAGGGACTGATGTAGACAGCATCTATAGTAGACAGCTTACCCAAGATATCCAGGGCCTGTGTAAATTGCATTATTTTTAAAATCTTTTTTTCTTTTTACTCTATGTTTAATTAAATCATGTCAATCAGGCCTTCAACTGTCCTTTCCCTAGTTTTCCTACCATCTTTTACTTTACCTTTAACATATTGCAATTCCTCTGCTATTCCCAAATAAACTTATCTTTTTGATAACTTTGAGCTTGCCTCAGTTTACCTCTTTATTTAGGTCATCAGAGGCTAAGCAGTCAAGGGCAATGCCCCTGAATTATGTCTGAGAAAGAGGCCCAGTGAGAATATTGCTCCGTCATCATGAGGGCCAAGCTTTAAGCACTGAATCTCTATTAGCAGCACCAAAGGTGCTGACTCTGGATATTAAAACCTGTACCACTGCTTCTCCTACCCCAGAAAGTCCATCTTTCTTCAACTGCCACTCCATGAGGGAGAGTTGCCTATGGATCTTATTCCCTTGTGTCACCATCTCTCAATTTAAAGTCCAGAGTGGGCATATCTGATTTGTAGAATGCAGCAAACTTCTAGCTTTAAGAAGCTCCCTGCCACTGCCACCCCTCACTAAAGGTTTTGTTGAAATGATCTGGAATTTCAGTTTGGGTTTTTAAAAAATATTGTGCCTTGTATTTTGGGGGAATCTTTTTTTTAAAATTTATTTTATTGAAGTATAGTTGATTTATAATGTTGTGTTAATTTCTGCTATACAGCAAAGTGATTCAGTTATACACATATATACACATTCTTTTCATATTCTTTTCCATTATGGTTTATCACAGGATATTGAACATAGTTCCTTTGCTATACAGAAGGACCTTGTTGTTTATCCATTCTATATATAATAGTTTGCATCTGCTAATCCCAAACTCCCAATCCATCCCTCCTCCACCCCCCTCCCCACCAGCAACGACAAGTCTGTTCTCTATGTCTGCAAGTCTGTTTCTGTTTCTTAGATAAGTTCATTTGTGTCATATTTTAGATTGGGGAATCCTTTCTTCTTTGTATTAAAATTATAGCCATATTATTCAATAATTATTTGGAATTAAGTATTTTTCCCCCACTGGTCTCATTGTTCTCTGCTGTTTACTATATACCATTTTGCCCTTTAAAAACTTTTTGATAATTTTAAATCATTTTTTTTCTGAGAGACACTCTTAAGTAATATTTTTCAGAAGGAATGAGTGAATAGTAAATTTTTTGAGTCCTTACACATTCAAAAGTGTTTCTCCTTTGTCCTCACATTTAAATGACAATTTGGTTCTATATTGAATTCTAAGGTCACAATTATTTGATAAATTCTTTAGAGATTATACCATTTCTGCCTAGTAGTAAGTTTTACATAGCTGCTCTTGGTTTATTTTTCCTGTCAGTAATATATTTATTTTGTCTTTTCATTTGTTAGGTTTTTCTCTTTATTTTTGAAATTCAGAAATCACACTAGAACATATTCTAGATATATTTTCTTTCACTATGTCTTCTGATTATCAAGGTGCTTTTTTGCTCTGAACACTGAAGTTTTTCTTCAGCTCAGAAAAATATTTTTTTTCCCTGTGATTTCCTTTACAAGCATTTCTCTTCCTTTACTCAGTCCTCCCCAGAACCCCTAAGATGTGGTGCTCAAAGTGTGGTCCCTCCAAGCATCACGTAGGAATTTCTTAGAAATGGGAGTTCTTGATCCAAGAATTCCCCAAGACCAACTGAACCAGAATTTTTAAGGATGGGGCTCAGAAATTTGTGTTTTAAGAAGCTCTCCAGGTGATTCTGATACATGCTAAACTTTGGCTCCAGCAAGCCACTGAACGTTGAGAGATAATAATAGATCATTGCTGTGAAGTTAAATAGCCAGACTGAGCTGTTAGCAAACAATCTCCATTAGCCCTGCCTATTCTTGTATAAGTGTGATTGCAGAGTTCATCTTCTGTTCTAACTCTGATGTTTCAAGCTTAGCGCTCTTTATCCTCATGACATCCCGTGTTAGATCCCCTTCTTCTGTGGCTTTGAAAGCATTCTATTCATGTCCCTATCACATTCTTTTTTTTTTTTTTTTTTCCGGTACGCGGGCCTCTCACTGTTGTGGCCTCTCCCGTTGCGGAGCACAGGCTCCGGACGCGCAGGCTCAGCGCTGTGGCTCACGGGTCCAGCCGTTCCGTGGCATGTGGGATCTTCCCGGACCAGGGCACGAACCCGTGTCCCCTGCATCGGCAGGCGGACTCTCAACCACTGCACCACCAGGGAAGCCCCCTATCACATTCTTGACACACTGAATTTTAATTTGATTTGCCTGTCTTTCCCACTACATGATAAAGTCCTTAAGGCGGGGATTTCTTAGTGTCTAGTAACGCTTAATACACATTCAGTCAACGTTGGTTCAATGACTGACTCATTGACCATGTCCAAGATCAGAGAATTTAAATCAGACAGGGTGGACCAATAAAGCAGGGGTCAAAATGATGACAGCTGGTGAAGGATCCAATAGATAAGCTGCCCTCAGAAAAGTGATGCTTGGCAGAAGGTGTAAGAGGCCCAGAGGAGACATATATCAGTCAAGACCCTAACAGGAAAGAGATGGAACACTCAAATTAGGACATTTCCACAAAGATTTATTTATAAAGGGACTATCTGTAAAGGTGAATGTTCTGGAGTGTAGGGCACCACAGGAGATGGTGCAGTAACCTGGGATTAGTGGCAATTGGGCTATTACCACTGTCGGCCCAAATAGATAAGGGTGGGAACTGTTCCCAGAATTCAGAAAGAGTTATGTAGTGGAGGCCTTCCTTAGAGAAGTGACCCTTGGTCAAGGGACCAGTGAGGCAGGGATTCAGGGGAATAAATGCCCTGTCCTCACTCTCCTCCCTCCCAGCAATCTCTTTTTGTGGCTCTCCAGTGGCTGATCACAACTGGAAGTCTGAGAGAAGGAAGGCTGTTGATAACAGTTCATCCAGGTCAGTGTCCCAGGGTAGAAGGCAGGATGCAGAAGGACGGGGAGTGGATTTGGAGGAGAAATAAGAGATGGCCAGCACAAGACATCAGGTATGGGACTAAGTCTAAAAAGTGAGGATGAAGATGGCTGTTTGCCAGATTAGAGGGATATGGAGAAGGGAGTTATTAACTCACCATATTATTGCTGCATCACAAACAACCACAAAATCTAAGCGGCTTACAGCAGCAAGCATTTACTTAGCCTATGCATCTGTGTGTTTTCTAGGTTGGGCCTAGTTGGGGTGGTCTGACTGGAGCAGCTTGTTCCATGTGTCTCTACTTCCTGGGACCATCAAGCTCCCCCATGGATGCTCTTCCCACAGAGATGGCAGAAATGCAAGGGACCAAGGCCAATTGTGCAAGTGCTTTGCAAGCTTTTAGTCATGTCATGCCTCAAAATGTTCTATTGGTCTCAACAAGTCACATGGCCAATCTGGGCTAGAAGAAGCACGTGATTATCCTCTTGTTAACCTTCTGAATATGGGTTAAGGGAAATGTTCACAAATGATAGAAAATTCTCTGATGGATTTCGTGGAATTTTCTCTAGCACTGCCTCTCCTCAAAGCTATACAGTTATCTGCCTAAAAAAATTAAATATATTAGCGGTAAATTCTGCTGCTAATTCCTGCACATTCAGTATCTCCACAGAACCTAAATTAAAATATAATTCAACACTCAGGAGAAGAGCAATTTTTTTTCTGCATTCTTCTTGGAAATGTCCACAACACATGGATACATATAATATTCTCTAGCTGGCAAATAAATCCACTAACACTGCTGTTAAAAAATAAAAAGAACCTTTTAGGAAGGTACATGAAATTTTGGGATGCATATATGCCTGGATTTCAAATATAACTTGGCAAATACACTGGATTTTAAAAATGTGAAAATGAGTAACTTTGAGATCCTGGTTGAGGATGAAACCCAGAGGTGAAAATATTTGTTTTGTTGCTTTTAAAGGCCAGAATGTAATGATACAGTAAATTGGCATGGTAAGATGAATTATTCCAGGTGTTTATTTACTTATTTTTATCATTCATTTAATTGACTTTTATTGAGTTCCTGCTAACATCAGAACACTAATACTAGGTCAATCAATGGTGGTTAAAGAGATTAATGAGACATGATTTCTACCATTAAAAAATTTATGATTTTGCTGGGAAGATAAAATGTTAACAAATGTAAATAAAAATATAGGCAAGAATAGCATAGAGACTAGAGTATATATTTTTATAGCTCACTGTAAGCTTTCTGGGAACAGGATCTGTGGCTTGATACCCAATGCCTAGTATTAGGTATTTAATAACAGTTGAGTGTGAACAAGAAATGATTCATTCTAATGGAAAGACATATGGTAAGTTTTATGGAAGAGATGGTATTTGGGCTGAATTGCAAAAGATGGGTAAAATTTCAACAAGTGAAAAAGATGGGGAAGATAATAAGGGCTTTCTAGTTGAGGGAACAGCTTAAAGTATGGACATGTAAAATTTCCTAACACGTTTGGGTAATCGTGACTAGCTGGATATGGTACAACATAGGTACCTAAAGAGACATGGTGAGTGATAGGGCTAAGGGGGAGTTTTAGAAAAGTGGCATGGGAACCTGAAATTGAGGCTGAGGAGTTTTCACTTTGGTCTGTGAATACTCGGGGGCCACTGAAGGCATTTAAAGAGGGAATATAAGCATGTAACCCAGGTGGCTATTTTAAGGTTGGAGTGGAAAGCAAGAGTCTAAGCTGGGACCAGTTAGGAAGCTTTAGCAACACACCAAGCAAAAGATTAATTTTAAGAGCCAGATTAGGGCAGTGGCGGAGGCGGGGGATAGGAGGAGATGGGGCTGGGAGCAAATATCACTGAAGCATAGTTGAAGGGCTTTGGTAACCAAACTGGTGTGGGTTGAGGAGAATTCCTTTGACTCCCAATAGTTCACACCTGGGTGACTCTGAGGATGCTGGTGCCATTACTGAGAAAGGGGACTCAAAGGAAAAGCATGTTTGGTCTGTCTTCAATTTTGCAAATTGAGCTTGAAGTTCAGAGGGCACAACTAAGAGTGAATAGCCCTCGGGCAGTTGGAAATTTGAATCTGGCCCTCTGCAATGTGATATTATGGGTTGCAGCCTGAAAATCTCATCTGGTCTAAATTTGGAGTGACCAGATTATTTTTGAGTGGCAAAATTGAGAACATTACAAAGACTTTCTAAACAAGTAGTAAAATTTTTATGGGACATTATAACCCTCAATATTTCTCTTTGATTCTTTTTGCCACGCCATCTGAATCCTTTCCTTCTCCTCTTGCTGCTTCCTGAAGGCCATTAACCACGGAAGGAATGCTTTCCTTTCTGAGGCTTTTGCCCAATTTGGTGAAGTCCAAAAGGACAATATGTTAGGTACAATTTGAAAAGTTTTGCCCCGTTCTTAAGCTGGATCTAAGGGTGCAGGACCTTGTATCTCTGTGGTATATTCCTCTGCTGTCTACTTCCATCTGGGAGGTGTTTACTACTGTCTGATAGGCTCACCATGACTGGTGCCTCTAAACCAGGACAACCAGATGGATTGCATAGTCAACTTCTAACAAAAGCAAATTTTGAATATAAAACTCTGATTTCAAAAACAGTCCTGGACACTGTCCCTTCCCTGCAGCCCCTGCTCTGAGCCAATGTCTGTCCTAATGCTGTCCGTTTTGGGGCTTTGCTGTCCATTTTTGTCTTTACTAAACATTTTTGATCTATCAGTAGACTTAGCTTTCCTGTTTTGTTTCATTTTTCAATTGTAGTAAAACATATATAATGTAAAATTTACCATCTTAACTATTTTTAGGAGTACCGTCCATCGGTGATAAGTACGTTCACATTGTTGTGCAACCAATCTCCAGAACTCCTTTCATCTTGCAGAACAGAAATTCTACCCATTAAACAATAACTCCCCACTCCACGACCCCCCCTCAGCCCTTGGCAATCACCTCTCTACTTTCTGTCTTTGTGAATTTGATACCTCCAGGTACCTCATATAAATGGAATCATATAGTATTTGTCTTTTTGTGATGTTTTCCTGGTTTTGATCCATCTCCTGGGATTTGAACTCATCTTAGGCTTTGTCACTTATTGACATGATAAAGGCCTGGACCCCAGAATCCCACTACCATTATGCTGGGCCTGTGCTACTCTCCCTGAGGGAAAATTATATATCATGAGACAATGTTTCAGCTACATGTAATTCCCCATATCCAGTCTGTTCCTCATCCAATCATGCAACTGGAAGGAATGCAGCATTCATACCCCTGCCTTATGGCAAAATGTGCCCCCCGGCCCCAGCTCTGCAGACAGATTACATACCAATGGCAAGAATGCAGGATCCTGCAAATCAGAAGAGTCTAAGAATGGCAACTCAAAGAGTTAGAATATAGACAATGAGAAAAAAAACCACACCAGGAGTTTGGTATTTATATTTATACTTTTCTTCTGAAGACAGTAACACACTTACCAGATATTATCTTAACAGTGAGGCAAATCCTTCAGAAAATTGCAGTCTGACAAATTAAACTCCCCTAAAAATGTCCCACAGATAATGCCTTATCTGATTTGAAACTGAAGCTGTCACCCTTGAAAACTTGGAAAGGGACCTTGGTCATTGATGGCAATCTATGGTGCCAGAGGAGTTTCTTTAAGCCAGCGCTGTGGTGGATCTGGGCCTGGGGTGTGTGGGTACTTCAACGTCATGGCTCCAGCAAGAATCTGAAGGGTTAGTGTGTTTACCCAGCTGAAACCCATGCTGGGCATGGGAGAGTGTATCTTGTTTTCTGAGCTCTCTGGATAAAGCCTTTACTACCTGGGCAACTCCTCATGCCTGACTGGCTCCCTGTTGTAGCCCCAGCTCTTATCACAATGCCTTACACACAGCAGGAATTAGGTAAACATTTGCCAAATGATAAAAAAGAATACACATGAGGTCATTCTTCCTTATTTTTATTTATTTATTTTAATAAAAGCATTTTTTAACATCTTTATTACAGTATAATTACTTTATATTGTTGTGTTAGTTTCTGCTGTATAACAAAGTGAATCAGCTATACATATACTTATATCCCCATATGCCCTCCCTCTTGCGTCTCCCTCCCACCCTCCCTATCCCACCCCTCTAGGTGGACACAAAGCACCGAGCTGATCTCCCTTTGCTATGCGGCTGCTTCCCACTAGCTATCTATTTTACATTTGGTAGTGTATATATGTCCATGCCACTCTCTCACTTCATCCCATCTTACCCTTACCCCTCCCCGTGTCCTCAAGTCCATTCTCTACGTCTGTGTCTTTATTCCTGTCCTGCCCCTAGGTTCATCAGAACGATTTTTTTTTTGATTCCATATATATGTGTCAACATATGGTATTTGTTTTACTCTTTCTGACTTATTTCACTCCGTATGACAGATTCTAGGTCCACCCACTTCACTACAAATAGTTCAATTTCATTTCTTTTTATGGCTGGGTAATATTCCATTGTATATATGTGCCACATCTTCTTTATCCATTCATCTGTCATTGGACACTTAGGATGCTTCTGTGTCCTGGGTATTGTAAACAGTGCTGCAACGAATATTGTGGTACATGTCTCTCTCCTTTTTTAAATTTAATTTAATTTATTTTTTATATAGCAGGTTCTAATTAGTTATCCATTTTATACATATTAGTGTATATATGTCAATCCCAATCTCCCAATTCATCACACCACCCCCCCCACAGCCACTTTCCCCCCTTGGAGTCCATGCATTTGTTCTGTACATCTGTGTCTCAATTTCTGCCCTGCAAACCGGTTCATCTGTACCATTTTTCTAGGTTCCGCATACATGTGTTAATATACGATATTTGTTTTTCTCTTTCTGACTTACTTCACTCTGTATGACAGTCTGTAGATCCATCCACATCTCTAAAAATGACCCAATTTCATTCCATTTTATGGCTGAGTAATATTACATTGTATATATGTACCACATCTTCTTTATCCATCTGTCTGTTGGTGGGCATTTAGGTTGCTTCCATGTCCTGGCTATTGTAAATAGTGCTGCAATGAACATTGGGGTGCATGTGTCTTTGAATTATGGTTTTCTCTGGGTATATGCCCAGTAGTGTAATTGCTGGGTCATATGGTAATTCTATTTTTAGTTTTTTAAGGAACCTCCATACTGTTCTCCATAGTGGCTGTATCAATTTACATTCCCACCAACAATGCAAGAGGATACCTTTTCTCCACACCCTCTCCAGCATTTGTCGATTGTACATTTTCTGATGATGCCCATTCTAACTGGTGTGAGGTGATACCTCATTATAGTTTTGATTTGCATTTCTCTTATAATTAGTGATGCTGAGCAGCTTTTCATGTGCTTCTTGGCCATTTGTGTGTCTTCTTTGGAGAAATGTCTATTTAGGCCTTCTGCCCATTTTTGGATTGGGTTCTTTGTTTTTTAATATTGAACTGCATGAGCTGTTTATATATTTTGGAGATTAATCCTTTGTCCATTGATTCATTTGCAAATATTTTCTCCCATTCTGAGGGTAGTCTTTTCATCTTGTTTGTAGTTTCCTTTACTGTGCAAAAGCTTTTAAGTTTCATTAGGTCCCATTTGTTTATTTTTGTTTTTATTTCCATTACTCTAGGAGGTGGATCAAAAAAGATCTTGCTGTGATTTATGTCAAAGAGTATTCTTCCGATGTTTTCCTCTAAGAGTTTTATAGTGTCCAGTCCCACATCTAGGTCTCTAATCTATTTTGAGTTTATTTTGTGTATGGTGTTAGTGAGTGTTCTAATTTCATTCTTTTACATGTAGCTGTCTGGTTTTCCCATCCCCACTTATTGAAGAGACTGTCTTTTCTCCACTGTATATCCTTGCCTCCTTTGTCATAGATTAGTTGACCACAGGTGTGTGGGTTTATCTCTGGGCTTTCTATCTTGCTCCATAGATCTATATTTCTGTTTTTGTGCCAGTACCACATTGTCTTGATTACTGTAGCTTTCTAGTATAGCCTGAAGTCAGGGAGTCTGATTCTTCCAGCTCCATTTGTTTCCCTCAAGACTGCTTTGGCTATTCGGGGTCTTTTGTGTCTCCATACAAATTTTAAGATGATTTGTTCTAGTTCTGTAAAAAATGCCATTGGTAATTTGATAGGGATTGCATGAATCTGTAGAATGCTTTGGGTAGTAGAGTCATTTTCACAATGTTGATTCTTCCAATCCAAAAACATGGTATATCTCTCCATCTGTTGGTATCATCTTTAATTTCTTTCATCAGTGTCTTAGAGTTTTCTGCATACAGGTCTTTTGTTTCCCTAGGTAGGTTTATTCTCAGGTATTTTAATTCTTTTTGTTGCAATGGTGAATGGAAGTGTTTCCTTAATTTCTCTTTCAGATTTTTCATCATTAGTGTATAGGAATGCAAGAGATTTCTGTGCATTAATTTTGTATCCTGCAACTTTACCAATTTCATTGATTAGCTCTAGTAGTTTTCTGGTAGCATCTTTAGGATTCTCTATGTATAGTATCATGTCATCTGCAAACAGTGACAGTTTTACTTCTTCTTTTCCAATTTGTATTCCTTTTATTTCTTTTTCTTCTCTCATTGCCATGGCTAGGACTTCCAAAACTACATTGAATCATAGTGGTGAGAGTGGATATCTTTCTTTTGTTCCTGATCTTAGAGGAAATGCTTTCAATTTTTCACCTTTGAGAATGATGTTTGCTGTGGGTTTGTCATATATGGCCTTTATTATGTTGAGATAGGTTCCCTCTATGCCCACTTTCTGGAGAGTTTTTATCATAAATCGGTGTTGAATTTTGTCAAAAGCTTTTTCCGCATCTATTGACATGATCATATGATTTTTATTCTTCAATTTGTTAATATGCTGTATCACATTGATGATTTCAGTATATTGAAGAACTCTTGCATCCCTGGGATAAAAATCCCACTTGATCATGGTGTATGATTCTTTTAATGTGTTGTTGGATTCTGTTTGCTAGTATTCGTTGAGGATTTTTGCATGTATATTCATGAGTGATATTGGTCTGTAATTTTCTTTTTTTGTAGTATCTTTGTCTGATTTTGGTATCAGGGTGATGGTGGCCTCATAGAATGAATTTTGGAGTGTTCTTTCCTCTACAGTTTTTTGGAAGAGTTTCAGAAGGATGAGTGTTAGCTCTTTTCTAAATGTTTGATAGAATTCACCTTTGAAGCCGTCTCTGGTCCTGGACTGTTGTTTGTTGGAAGATTTTTAATCACAGTTTCAATTTCATTACTTGTGATTGGACTATTCATATTTTCTATTTTTTCCTGGTTCAGTCTTGGATGGTTATACCTTTTGAAGAATTTGTCCATTTCTTCCAGTTTGTCCATTGTATTGGCATAGAGTTGCTTGTAGTAGTCTCTTAAGATGCTTTGTATTTCTGCGGTGTCTGTTGTAACTTCTCCTTTTTCATTTCTAATTTTATTGATTTGAATCCTCTCCCTCTTTTTCTTGATGAGTCTGGCTAATGGTTTATCAATTTTGTTTATCTTCTCAGAGAAACAGCTTTCAGTTTTATTGATCTTTGATATTGTTTTCTTTGTTTCTATTTCATTTATTTCCACTCTGATCTTTATGATTTCTTTCCTTATGCTAACTTTGGGTTTTGTTTTTTCTTCTTCTGTAGTTTCTTTAGGTGTAAAGTTAGATTGTTTATTTGAGATTTTTCTTGTTTCTTGAGGTACGCGTGTATAGTCATAAACTTCCCTCTTAGAACTGCTTTTGCTGCATCCCATAGGTTTTGGATCATTGTGTTTTCATTGTCATTTGTCTCTAGGTATTTTTTGATTTCCTCTTTGATTTCTTCAGTGATCTCTTGGTTATTTAGTAACGTATTGTTTATCCTCCATGTGTTTGTGTTTCTTACTTTTTCTTTCCTGTATTTGATTTCTAATCTCATAGTGTTGTGCTCAGAAAAGATGCTTGATATGATTTCAATTTTCTTAAATTTACTGAGGCTTGATTTGTGACCCAAGATATGATCCAACCTGGAGAATATTCCGTGTGCACTTGAGAAGAAAGTGTAATCTGCTGTTTTTGGATGGAATGTCCTATAAATATCAATTAAATGTATCTGGGCTATTGTGTCATTTAAAGCTTGTGTTTCCTTATTAATTTTCTGTTTGGATGATCTGTCCATTGGTGTAAGTGAGGTGTTAAAGTCCCCCACTATTATTGTGCTACTGTCGATTTCCTCTTTTGTAGCTTTTAGCAGTTGCCTTATGTATTGAGGTGCTCCTATTTTATGTGCATATATATTTATAATTGCTATATCTTCTTCTTGGATTGATCCCTTGATCATTATGTAGGGTCCTTCCTTGTCTCCTGTAACATTCTTTGTTTTAAATTTTATTTTATCTGATATGAGTATTGCTACTCCAGCTTTCTTTTGATTTCCATTTGCATGGAATATCTTTTTCCATCCATACTCACTTTCAGTCTGTATGTGTCCCTAGGTCTGAAGTGGGTCTCTTATATATAGCATATATATGGGTCTTGTTTTTGTATCCATTCAGCCAGCCTGTGTCTTTTGGTTGGAGCATTTAATCCATTCACGTTTAAGGTAATTATTGATATGTAATGTCCTAGTACCATTTTCTTAATGGTTTTGAGCTTGTTATTGTAGATCCTTTTATTCTCTTGTGTTTCGCACTTAGAGAAGTACCTTTATCGTTTGTTGTAGCATTTGTTTGCTGGTTTGGTGGTGCTGAATTCTCTTAGCTTTTGCTCGTCTGTAAAGCTTTTGATTTCTCCATCATATCTGAATGAGATCCTTGCTGGGTAGAGTAATCTTGGCCGTAGTTCTTCCCTTTCATCACTTTAAATATGTCCTCTGCAGAGAAATCAGCTGTAAACCTTATGGAAGTTCCCTTGAATGTTATTTGTCATTTTTCCCTTGCTGCTTTCAATAATTTTATTTTGTCTTTAATTTTTGCCAGTTTGATTACTATGTGTCTCGGCGTGTTTCTCCTTGTGTTTATCTTGTATGGGACTCTCTGTGCCTCCTGGATTTGAGTGGCTATTTCCTTTCCCATGTTAGGGAAGTTTTCAACTATAATCTCTTCAAATATTTTCTCGGGTCCTTTCTCTCTCTCTCTTCTCCTTCTGGGACCCCTTTAATGTGAATGTTGTTGTGTTTAATGTTGTCCCAGAGCTCTCTTAGGCTGTCTTCATTTCTTTTCATTCTTTTTTCTGTTCTGCAGCAGTGAGTTCCACCATCCTGTCTTCCAGGTCACTTATCCATTCTTCTGCCTCAGTTATTCTGCTACTGATTCCTTCTAGTGTAGTTTTCATTTCTGTTATTGTATTGTTCATCTCTGTTTGTTTGTTCTTTAATTCTTCTAGGTCTTTTTAAAACATTTCTTGCATCTTCTCGATCTTCACCTCCATTCTTTTTCCTAGGTACTGGATCTTCTTCACTATCATTATTCTGAATTCTTTTTCTGGAAGGTTGCCTATCTCCACCTCGTTTAGTTGTTTTTCTGGGGTTTTATCTTGTTCCTTCATCTGGTACATAGCCCTCTGCCTTTTCACCCTGTCTATCTTTCTGTAAATGTGGTTTTTATTCCACAGGCTACAGGATTGTAGGTCTTCTTGCTTCTGCTGTCTGCCCTCTGGTGGATGAGCCTATCTAAGAGGCTTGATCAAGTTTCCTGATGGGAGGGACTGGTGGTGGGTAGAGCTGGGTGTTGCTCTGGTGGGCAGAGCTCAGTAGAACTTTAATCTGCTTGTCTGCTGATAGGTGGGCTGGGTTCCATCCCTGTTGGTTGTTTGGCCTGAGGCTACCCAGCTCTGAAGCCTACCATGGCTTTTTGGTGGGGCTAGTGGTGGACTCTGGGAGGGCTCATGCCAAGGAGTACTTCCCAGAACTTCTGCTGCCAGTGTCCTTGTCCACTCAGTGAGCCACAGCCACCCCCCGCCTCTGCAGGAGACCCTGAAACACTAGCAGGTAGGTCTGGTTCAATCTCCTATGGGGTCACTGCTCCTTGCCCTGGTTCCTGATGCACAGACTACTTTGTGTGTGCCTTCCAAGAGTGCAGTCTCTTTTTCCCCTGGCGTGTCAAAGTCCTGCAACTGAATCCTGCTACCCTTCAAAGTCTGATTCTTAGGAATTCCTCATCCCATGGCCAGACCCCCAGGTTGGGAAGCATGATGTGGGGCTCAGAACCTTCACTCCACTGGGTGGACTTCTGTGGTATAAGTGTTCTCCAGTTTGTGAGTCACTGACCCAGCAGTTATGGGATTTGATTTTGCTGTGATTGCGCCCCTCCTACCATCTCATTGTGGCTTCTCCTTTGTCTTTGGATGTGGGGTATCTTTTTTGGCGAGTTCCAGTTTCTTCCTGTCGATGATTGTCCGGCAGTTAGTTGTGATTCTGGTGCTCTTGCAAGAGGGAGCGAGAGCACGTCCTTCTACTCCAGCATCTTGAACCAATCCACATGTCTCTTTTTGAATTATGGTTTTCTCAGGGTATATGCCCCGTAGTGGGATTGCTGGGTCATATGGTAGTTCTTTTTTTATTAATTAATTAATTTATTTTTGGCTGCATTGGGTCTTTGTTGCTGCGCGCAGGCTTTTCTCTAGTTGTGGTGAGCAGGGGCTTCTCTTGTTGTGGAGCACGGGCTCTAGGTGCGTGGGTTTCAGTAGTTGTGGCTTGCATGCTCTAGAGTGCAGACTCAGTGGTTGTGGTGCATGGGCTTAGTTGCTCCACAGCATGTGGGATCTTCCCAGACCAGGGCTTGAACCTGTGTCCCCTGCTTTGGCAGGTGGATCCTCAACCACTGTGCCACCAGGGAAGCCTGATAGTTCTATTTTTAGTTTTTTAAGGAACCTCCATTCTTTTCTCCATAGTGGCTGTATCTAATTACATTCCCACCAACAGTGTAGGAGGGTTCCCTTTTCTCCACACCCTCCCCAGAATTTATTGTTTGTAGATTTTTTTGATGTTGACCATTCTGACTGGTGTGAGGTGATGCCTCATTGTAGTTTTGATTTGCATTTCTCTAATGATTAGTGACATTGAGTGTCCTTTCATGTGTTTGTTGGCAGTCTGTATATCTTCTTTGGAGAAATGTCTGTTTAGGTCTTCTGCCCTTTTTTTTTTTTTTTCAGTACGTGGGCCTCTCACTGTTGTGGCCTCTCCCATTGTGGAGCATAGGCTCCGGACACGCAGGCTCAGTGGCCATGGCTCACAGGCCCATCCACTCCGCGGCATGTGGGATCTTCATGGACCGGGGCACTAACCTGCGTCCCCTGCATCAGCAGGAGAATTCTCAACCACTCTGCCACCAGGGAAGCCCTGCCCATTTTTTGATTGGCTTGTTTTTTTTTTGATATTGAGCTGCATGAGATGCTTGTATATTTTGGAGATTAATCCTTTGTCAGTTGCTTCATTTGCAAATATTTTCTCCCATTCTGAGGGTTGTCTTTTTGTCTTGTTTATTGTTTCCTTTGCTGTGCAAAAGCTTTTAAGTTTCACTAGGTCCCATTTGTTTATTTTTGTTTTTCTTTCCATTTTTCTAGGAGGTGGGTCAAAAAGGATCTTGCTGTGATTTATCTCATAGTGTGTTCTGCCTCTGTTTTCCTCTAAGAGTTTTATAGTGTCTGGCCTTCCATTGAGGTCTTTAATCTATTTTGAGTTTATTTTTGTGTATGGTGTTAGGGAGTGTTGTAATTTCATTCTTTTACATGCTGCTGTACAGTTGTCCCAGCACCACTTATTGAAGAGGCTGTTTTTTCTCCATTGTATATCCTTGCCAATTATGTCAAATATGAGGTGACTCTATGTGCATGTATTTATTTCTGGGCTGTCTATCCTGTTCCATTGATCCATATTTATGTTTTTATGCCAGTACCATACTGTGTTGATCACTGTAGCTTTATAGTATAGTCTGAAGTCCAGGATCTTGATTCCTCCAGCTACGTTTTTCTTTTGCAAGATTGCTTTGGGCTTTTGGCGTCTTTTGTGTTTCCATAAAACTTGTGAAATTGTTTGTTGTAGTTCTGTGAAAAGTGCCATTGTAGTTTGATAGGGATTACATTGAATCTGTAGATTGCTTTCGGTAGTATAGTCATTTTCACAATGTTGATTCTTCCTATCCAAGAACATGGTATATCTCTCCAGCTGTTTGTATCATCTGTTTTTTTTTTTTGGCAGTACGCAGGCCTCTCACTGTTGTGGCCTCTCCCATTGCGGAGCACAGGCTCTGGACGGGCATGCTCAGCGGCCATGGCTCACGGGCCCAGCCACTCTGTGGCATGTGGGATCTTCCCAGACCAGGGCACGAATGCGTGTCCCCTGCATCGGCAGGCAGACTCTCAACCAATGCGCCACCAGGGAAGCCCTGTATCACCTTTAATTTAATTCTTTCATCAGTGTCTTATAGTTTTCCACATACAGGTCTTTTGTCTCCTTAGATAGGTTTATTCCTAGGTAGTTTATTCTTTTTGTTGCAATGGTAAATGGGAGTGTTTCCTTAATTTCTTTTAGCTTTTTTCATCATTAGTGTATAGGAATGCAAGAGATTTCTGAGCATTAATTTTGTATCCTGCTACTTTACCAAATTCATTGATTAGCTCTAGTAGTCTTCTGGTAGCATCTTTAGGATTCTCTATGTATAGTATCATGTCATCTGCAAGCAGTGACATTTTTAATTCTTATTTGCTGATTTGGATTCCTTTTATTTCTTTTTCTTCTCTCATTGCTGGGGCTAAAACTTCCAAAACTATGTTGAATAATAGTGGTGAGGGTGGGCAACCTTGTCTTGATCCTGATCTTAGTGGAAATGGTTGCAGTTTTTCACCATTGAGAACGATGTTGGCTGTGGGTTTCTCATATATGACCTTTATTATGTTGAGGTAAGTTCCCTCTATGCCTACTTTCTGGAGAGTTTTTATCATAAATGGGTGTTGAAATTTGTCAAACCTTTTTTTGCATCTATTGAGATGATCATATGGTTTTTATCCTTCAGTCTGTTAATATGGTGTATCATGTTGATTGATTTGCGTATACTGAAGAATCCTTGCATTCCTGGGATAAACTCCTCTTGATCATGGTGTATTATACTTTTAATGCGCTGTTGGATTCTGTTTGCTAGTACTTTGTTGGAGATTTTTATATCTATGTTCATCAGTGATATTGGTCTGTAGTTTTCGTTACTGTTACACCTTTGTCTGGTTTTGGTATCAGGGTGATGGTGGCCTCATAGAATGAGTTTGGGAGTGTTCCTCCCTCTGCTGTATTTGGAAGAGTTTGAGAAGGCTAGGTGTTAGTTCTTCTGTAAATGTTTGATAGAATTCGCCTGTGAAGCCATCTGGTCCTGGTCTTTTGTTTGTTGGAAGATTTTTAATCACAGTTCCAGTGTCAGTGCTTCTGATTGGTCCGTTTATATTTTCTATTTCTTCCTGGTTCAGTCTCAGAAGGTTGTGCTTTTCTAAGAATTTGTCCGTTTGTTCCAGATTGTCCATTTTATTGGCATAGAGCTGCTTGTATTGTTCTCTCATGATTCTTTGTATTTCTGCAGTGTCAGTTGTTACTTCTCCTTTTTCATTTCTAATTCTGTTGATTCAAGTCTCCTCCCTTTTTTTCTTGATGAGCCTGGCTAATGGTTTATCAATTTTGTTTTTCTTCTCAAAGAACTAGCTTTGAGTTTTATTGATTTTTGCTATCGTTTTCTTCGTTTCTTTTTCATTTATTTCTGATCTGGTCTTTATGATTTCTTTGCTTCTGCTAACTTCGGGGGTTTTTTGTTCTTCTTTCTCTAATTGCTTTAGGTGTACGTTTAGGTTTATTGTTTATTTGAGATGTTTGTTGTTTCTTGAGGTAGGTTTGTATTGCTATAAACTTCCCTCTCAGAACTGCTTTTGCTGCATCCCATAGGTTTTGGGTCATCTTGCTTTCATTGTCATTTGTTTCTAGGTATGTTTTGATTTCCTCTTTGATTTCCTCAGTGATCTCTTGGTTATTTAGTAGCATATTGTTTAGCCTCCATGTGTTTGTATTTTTTTCAGTTTTTTTCCTGTAATTGATATCTAGTCTCATAGTGTTGTGGTCAGAAAAGATACTTGATACAATTTCAATTTTCTTAAATTTACCAAGGCTTGATTTGTTACCCAAGATATGATCTATCCTGGAGAATATTCTATGAGCACTTGAGAAGAAAATGTATTCTGTTGTTTTTGGATAGAATGTCCTAAAAATATCATTTAAATCCATCTTGTTTAATGTGTCATTTTAAGCTTGTGTTTATTATAGCTTATTTATTTTCATTTTTGATGATCTGTCCTTTGGTGAAAGTGGGGTGTTTAAGTTCCCTACTATGTTTTTGTTACTGTCGATTTCCCCTTTTATGGCTGTTAGCATTTGCCTTACATATTGAGATGCTCCTATGTTGGGTGCATAAATATTAACAATTGTTATATCTTCTTCTTGTATTGATCCCTTGATCATTATGTAGTATCCTTCTTTGTCTCTTGTAATAGTCTTTATTTTAAAGTCTATTTTGTCTGATATGAGAATTGCTACTCCAGCTTTCTTTTGATTTCCATTGGCACGGAATATCTATTTCCATCCCCTCAGTTTCAGTCTGTATATGTCCCTAGGTCTGAAGTGGGTCTCTTGTAAATAGCATATATACGGGTATTGTTTCTGTATCCATTCAGCCACTCTATGTCTTTTGGTTGGAACATTTAATCCATTTACATTTAAGGTAATTATTTATATGTATGTTCCTATTACCATTTTCTTAATTGTTTTGGGTTTGTTATTGTAGGTCTATTCCTTCTCTTATGTTTCCTGCATAGAGAAGTTTCTTTATCATATGTTGTAAAGCTGGTTTGGTGGTGCTGAATTCTCTTAGCTTTTGCTTGTCTGTAAAGGTTTTAATTTCTACGTTGAATCTGAATGAGATCCTTGCTGGGTAGAGTAATCTTGGTTGTAGGTTTTTCCCTTTCATCACTTTAAATATGTCCTGCCACTCCCTTCTGGCCTGCAGAATTTCTCCTGAACCACCTGTTAAACTTATAGGAGTTCCCTTGTATGTCATTTGTTGCTTTTCCCTTGTTGCTTTCAATATTTTTTCTTTGTCTTTAATTTTTGCCAGTTTGATTACTATGTGTCTTGGCATGTTTCTCCTTGGGTTTATCCTGTACGGTATTCTCTTCACTTCCTGGACTTGATTGACTATTTCCCTTCCCATATTAGGGATGTTTTCAACTATAATCTCTTCAAGTATTTTCTCAGTCCCTTTTTCTCTTCTTTTTCTGGGACCCCTATAATTTGAATGTTGGTGCTTTTAATGTGTCCCAGAGGTCTCTGAGACTCTCCTCAGTTCTTTTCATTCTTTTTTCTTTATTCTGCTCTGTGGTCGTTATTTCCACTATTTTATCTTCCTGGTCACTTATGCCTTCTTCTGCCTCAGTTATTCTGCTATTGATCCCTTCTAGAGAGTTTTTAATTTCATTTATTGTGTTGTTCATCACTGTTTGTTTGCTCTTTAGTTCTTCTAGGTCCTTGTTAAACGTATCTTGTATTTCCTCCGTTCTATTTCCAAGATTTGGGATCATCTTTACTATCATTATTCTGAATTCTTTTTCAGGTAAACTGCCTATTCACTCTTCATTTCTTTGGTCTGGTGGGTTTTTGCCTTGCTCCTTCATCTGCTGTGTATTTTTCTGTCTTCTCATTTTGCTTAACTTACTGTGTTTAGTGTCTCCTTTTCACAGGCTGCAGGTTCATAGTTCCCATTGTTTTTGGTTTCCCCCCCCAGTGGGTAAGGTTCGTTCAGTGGGTTTGTAGGTTTCTTGGTGGAGGTGACTGGTGCCTGTGTTCTGGTGGATGAGCCTGTATCTTGTCTTTCTGGTGGGCAGGACTGCATCTGGTGGTGTGTTTTGTGGTATCTGTGACGTTATTATGATTTTAGGCAGCCTCTCTGCTAATGGGTGGGGTTGTGTTCCTGTCTTGCTGTTTGGTATGGGGTATCCAACACTGTAACTTTCTGGTCGTTGAGTGGAGCTGGGTCTTAGCGTTGAGACAGAGATCTCTGGGAGAGCTCTCACCAATTGATATTATGTGACTCCGGGAGGTCTCTGGTGGTCCAATATCCTGAACTCTGCTCTTCCACCTCAGAGGCTCAGGCCTGACAGCCAGTTGGAGCACCAAGACCCTGTCAGCCACATGGCTCAGAAGAAAAGGGAGAAAAAAAAGGAAAGAAAGGAAAAATAATATAAAGTTATTAAAATAAAAAAGTAATAAAGAAAAAGAAGAGAGCAAACAAACCAATAAACAAATCCACCAATGATAACAAGTGCTAAAAACTAAACTAAGATAAAGATAAAAATCAGAAACTGGTCAGTCGCATGCAGGAAACCCCAAGTCTACAGTTGCTCCCAATTCTGCTGTCTCAATTTTGGGATGAATTGTTGTCTGTTCAGGTATTCCAGAGATGCAGGGTACATCGAGTTGATTGTGGAGATTTAATCCGCTGCTCCTGAGGCTGCATGGAGGAATTTCCCTTTCTCTTCATTGTTTGCGCAGCTCCCGGGGTTCAGCTTTGGATTTGGCCCTGCCTGTGCGTGTAGGTCGCCTGAGGGTGTCTGTTCCCCACCCAGACAGGAGGGAGTTAAAGGAGCGGCTGACTGGGGGGCTGTGGCTCACTAAGGCCAGGGGGAAGGAGGGTTATGGAATGTGTGGCCAGTCTGTGGTGGCAGAGGCCAGCATGACATTGCAACAGCCTGAGGCACGCAGTGTGTTCTCCTGGGGAAGTTGTCCCTGGATCACAGAACCCTGGCAGTGGCGGGCTGCACAGGCTCCCCGGAGGGGAGGTGTGGATAGTGACGTGTGCTTGCACACAGGCTTCTTGGTGGCTGCAGCAGCATCCTTAGCATTTCATGTCTGTCTCGGGTGTCCAAGCCGATAGCCGTGGCTTGCGCATGTCTCTGGAGCTTGTTTAGGCAGTGCTCTGAATCCCCTCTCCTCATGCACCACTAAACAATGGTCTCTTGCCTCTTAGGCAGTTCCACACTTTTTCTCGGACTCCCTCCTGGCTAGCTGTGGCACAGTAGCCCCCTTCAGGCTTTGTTCACGCAGCCAACCCCAGTCCTCTCCCTAGGATCTGACCTCCGAAGCCTGAGCCTCAGCTCCCAACCTCCACCTGCCGTGGCAGGTGAGCAGACAAACCTCTCAGGTTGATGAGTGCTGGTCAGCACCATTCCTCTGTGCAGGAATCTCTCTGCTTTGCCCTCTGCACCCCTGTTGCTGCGCTCTCCTCAGTGGCTCCGAAGCTTCCCCTGCCCACCCCTCGTCTCCACCAATGAAGGGGCTTCCTAGTGTGTGGAAACTTTTCCTCCTTCACAGCTCCCTCCCAGAGGTGCAGGTCCTGTTCCTATTCTTTTGTCTCTGTGTTTTCTTTTTTCTTTTGCCCTACCGAGGTATGTGGGGATTTTCTTGCCTTTTGGGAGGTCTGAGGTCTTCTGCCAGCATTCAGTAGGTGTTCTGTAGGAGTTGTTCCACACGTAGATGTATTTTTGATGTATTTGTGGGGAGGAAGATGATCTCCACGTCTTACTCCTCCACCATCTTGAAGTTCTTCCCTCTTCTTTATTTTTAAATCTCCAAATCTTTCATTAGTCAATCTGCAATTTGATCCCCTATCATCATTAACACTTAGGAAAATAGGTTAATATGCTTAAATAGTATTTTCAAGTTCCAAAGAGATTCAAAAGGTACTGCCATCCAAGTAACTTAGGCTACTAGGTCCCCGGGATTTCTTGTGATCTACCACTGGTTTAACAGTTTGTTCCCATTGCTCAATAAAATGTACTATTGGAAAAGTTGGTGTAAGTATTTTAGTTGTAGGAGAAAGAGCCAGAGAGAGAGAGAGAGACCTGGCATCAATTGTCTGTTTTTTCTATTTAACGGAAATACCAGGAACAGGAAGTACACTGGGGTTGGGTACACACTAGATTCAAGGAACTGGTTAAGATAGATAACAATGTCTTTGCAGAGAGTTAGGACCCAGTTTCACTTCCAACTATGATATTCGCAATACAGTCCAACCCCCCAAATGTGGGCAAAGCAGTTCTCAAGGAGGACTTGGAAGGTGGTTGCAAACTCTGAAGAGGGAGGCAGAAATGTGACCTGGAGATTGTGACATATTGTAAAAATGCAATGAGGCTTTCACGCTTGGAGCAGAGGCCGATGCTGGGAAATAACCTTGGACATTGAAAGAAGGGTCAATTCATAAAATGTCTGGAAGTCAGGCCTAGAAGAGTAGAGTCAGTGTAAAGATAGTGGGGGCTACAGTAAGTTCGGATATAGTGTTGTCTAGCTCGCTTTTGGTTGACGTAATTTCTGTTTCATCACTCCTGAAGTATCTGAAATATGGGATAGACACTCATCATAGAGTTATACTGATCAAGCTAAGTATGATAAAACTAAATTAATTAGTGTTTCAACTAATTAGACACTGAAACACACAAGGCCACTGCCTTCCTTGGACTCGTCTTGTATGGGTGATAGGCCTAGTTGATGATATATAAATTCGTAAGTTAGCTTTCAGTGGGGGTTTCTTAATACCAAAACATGTTTTCACTCTCACCATTTGAGCTTTCTTGTTCTTCAGATGCAAGGATCCAGGAGCTTTACTGGGTAATTACACGGTAGTTTTGTCAAGGCCCTCTTTGCTTACACTGACTCCTGTGGATCACATGCTCCTAAAAATGTTTTCTGACCCTTCCACTGATCATATGTTCCCTCTGTTCTTCCGAGATGTCTCCCAACCTGATGGCTTGACTCTAATAGACAAGGACATCTCACATGTTGAGGTGACAGCCTTGTCGCTGCCCACCCATGGTGAGCCAAGGCTTAGCCCTTTCTTGGATATTTTCACCTTGGCCCAGCCTCACCCTTGGTTAGTATTTTGAGTTCCTGATCTCTTCATAAGAAGTCTTGGTTAGATCTCAGAAGCCTCAGATTTATTTTATAGCAACTTGGTGCAGGTCTGGTCCCAGACCAGTCAGAGATTTATGCCAGTCCTGACAACCAGTGTTGAAGAAAAATAGAGATTCAGCATTGGTGTGCCTCCAAGGGAATTCCTGGAAAGGTGACTGAAAGGGCGAAATGTTGGTCTTACCTCTTCCTTAAGATGCTTGTGAGAAGGCCAGTTTGGTGTTCAGATTAGATTCCCCAAAGTGAAGTTAATGCTTACGTCTACTTCAATACATTCGCAGTTTTATCGTCCAGCAAAGTAGAATGGGCTTACGATAGGCCTTTCCAAGAAGGAGCTAATCAAGGGGAAGACAGCTGGGAAAGTTGAAGGAGGGTTACACAGTGAGCTCATGTCCCCTTGGTTTACAGAAGGGGTGTATTTGTGTGGCCTCTTGCTGCACAGGGCTTTCCCGCATTAAGAGAAGGACTCAGCTGAGGTCCGAGATATGAAAGACACAGCTGGCATCATACGTATCCATGCCTTCACCCCACCCATTTTGGAGAGAGTGCTGAGCCTTTGCTTTTAAGTGCTTCAGCTCCTGCTTCTGTGGAACACAAGTTCCTTTACTCTTCTCAAAATCATGTTCTTAGTCCAAGCTCTTTTTGCACAAAGGCTTAATACTGTAGGAATCACTGTTATGCTGGTGACATCTCTTTCCCTTTTCATCTCTTTGTGGTTTATCTGAGTAGAGTGGATGGTATCACTTTTGAAAAAACACTGATATAACCTGATCTAGATTTAAGTGAGATGTGATCTAGCTCTCAGCCTCAGCTAGACTTCAACTCTTTTTTTTTTTTTCCTGGTAACTTTTTATTCCAGGAGGCATTAAACACCAATCTGAATTCTTTTCACTATAAAGTAAAGCAGTCATTTCTTATACTTGTCCATTAAGGAGTGGATTTTTCTTTTCTTTTTGTCCTAAACCAGTGTTCCTAAAATAATACCAACTCTTTCAGAAACATCTGGGCAGCATATAAACAAACACATTCCCAGGCCCCAGCCCCACAAAGATACTGATTCAGAGGAGCTAGGATGAGACCCTCCAGGTAATTCTTAATGCACTCCAGAGTTTTTGAAAACCTGTGCTTCAAGGAATTTAGAACTTGTCTAGGCTCAGGTTTGTGTTCAAAAAGATGAATTCAGCTCGCAAAAGGTTTCAAGGAGATGGCGAAGCAGCTCAGAAGTGGGAGCTGGCTTGACACGCTGTTGTGGGGTGAGATGAGTGATATTCATTTGTCAGCCGAGCTCCTCTTTCCCCAGTCATTTCCCGTGGTTGAACAGCTTTCATGGCTTTCTGCAATGCTTCATGAAGAAGCAGGGAACCATTCAGAGCTCACATGATCCCGTCACCGTCTGAGTCATCTCTAAAAGTCCTGAACTTTCCAACAGCCTTGCTGGCAGAGCAAGTCAAAGTCAAGAAGCAGGTAAGCAACCTGCCATCCTTTGCTGGTGAACACAGATATTTTGATAAAGCTATTGGCATGTTTAATAGAGTGAAATTAACTAGTCAAACTCTACTTCACTCATTGGAACTTTAAGGTTGCTTTTGGAATGGCAGAAGGATTTTTGGAGTTTTTTCTTGCCTTGAGCTTTGTTTGGGGTTAGTTTTAATAGAAGACTCCAGGAGACAGCTATTCCAGAGAAATCTGCCATAGGAGTGAATTCATATTTGCTTAAAATGAATTCACTTCAGGGGATTAGGTTTAACACGTGACCATAAACTTAAAGAGTAACCTTTTAACATCACAAGGAGTTGCCTTTCACTTAAAACTGTCAGATGTGAAAGGTACATTTTGGGATATGAAAAACTAAAACTCACTAACTAATACGGATCATTTAGGAAGGATTAGTGCTAGACACATAGATGCTCATAAATGATTATTGTTGAAGGAGGAGTGGGATTTGAAGAACAAATTGAGTAACTATTGACTGAGAAGTAGCTTTGTGTTTAGTGAGAATAACAAAAATGTCTTCCGGATCATTTGATGTTTATGATGTAAAGTATTTCCTGACAGTGCTTATGCAGTAAGTAATGGGTGTTTATTAGCTGGCCCATTTTAAACACTTTATATTTTGTTTTGTTTTGGTAATTGAATATAATAAACAGTATTGTTGCCTGGACAGCAGCTGTGGTTTTATTACCCAAAAGGATGCTTTCAGATTGCTATCTTTTGTAGTGTCCAGTGGTGCTCTTTGTAGATGACAGACACAAGCAATTCCTCTTTTAATGAGTTGGAAAATGTTATGAGTTTGAGGATGAAGGTTTCAAGTTCTTGATTAGGCAAATTAAGTAGTCTGACTTCTTTTTAACTGTTCTGTGCAGATGGCTGATTTTCCAAAGACTAATTTTCAACAGAGATTCTTGAAGCCATGAAGCTCTTTTATTTAAAAACAACAATAACAGATCCCTGCAATTTAAATAAACTGATGCCCAGGGGAGTATAATATTTGTGGTTTTAGGAAGTTGAAATGACAGACTTATCATAAATTCATTGTAGCTGTCTTTCTATAAAACTTTAAATTATAGTTTCAACACAGCGAAGTGTTTGAATGAAACAATGTTTTCTACCCATTAAAAAAAAACAATGTGTTCATGAGAGGAAATAGAGCTTCACACAGCATTACTTCAGCTAAGCAAGAAGAGTGCATATTGTCATTGAGAGGTTCTGGGATCTCCCTGGGAGGACCTCAGAGGAGTCTCCAGGAACTGTGGACAAAATGCCCCAGATTGGGGTATGAAGAAGGCAGTGTCAGATTTCACAGGGCTTCTGTCCTTCTAAACTCCTCTGGGGACAACTTGACCTCCAAACATCCATTCTCCTCCTTAGCTGATTTTGTGGACCAAGAGGAGAAAAATAGGAATTAGAAAGAGCCCATGTGAACAAGGTGTTTTTCATTGTTCACTGAGGAAGGAAAACTTCGATGTGAAGTGCCCAGGGCAGGGACGGGCACATGCTCTTTTAGACTAAAGTTATTTGTGCACAGGAAACGAGGTCTAGGTTATGTTAACAGGATTGTACATTTATCATGTAAGTGAGACGGGGCCTTCATGGTAAAGAGTAAGATGCCTTCCGAGAAATATTTTAGAAAAAATAAACAAACTTTCGTACAAAGAGGAACGCTACTGGTCCTAGTTCATCCCTCCCTCTCTGCCCCTGCCTTCCTCCATGCATTAAACCAGAGCAAATATCCCTTCTCAGCCTCTTTTAGTACATAATAGAGTTTTCTGTAGGACAGCAACCACACAGAAGAGGTAGAAAGAGAGCTGAAAACCTGGGACTATAGCATAACCCTCCCCTTGGTGGAAATTTGGTGGAGAAAAAAAAGGCTATACGCTGAGGTTGTGAACATTTCCAAACACAAGATAGGTTTTAGGGGAATTAAGATTCTATAAAGAATTTAATATATAATTTAATCATCTCTGGTAGGTTTTTAATTGAAGTTCCATTAGATTTATATGTTAATTTTGGAGGAATCTGTGTTTCCATAATACTGTTTTTCCTATCCAGGAACATAGTACACATCTTTCCATTTCTTCATATCTTACTTTGTGTCTTTCAATAGAATTAAAAATTTTTTTCATATGAAATTCTTGTTAAATCTACTCCTATGTATTTTTCCTTGTTATTGTCATAAAGAAGGGAAATTCTTTCTCATTTCCCTTTCTCAGTGATTATTGCTAAACAGGGAAAATTATTGATTTAAACAAATTATCCTGTACCTAGCCACCTCACCAATTCATGTAAATTCTTTCTTTCTTTTTTCTTTCTTTCTTTTTTATAAAACAGTCTTGTCTGCAAAGGGATTAACCTTGTTTTCCAATGATTTTTACATGGTATTTGATTTTTCTAAAACTTGTGTGGCATTTGTTAACATTTTCAGAACAGTGAATAATAATGGTTGCAGCCATCAACTCTATCTAGTACTGGTATTAAGAAAAATGGCTTTAGGGAATTCCCTGGTGGTCCAGTGATTAGGACTATGTGCTTTCACTGCTGTGGGCCCTGGTTGGATCCCTGGTCAGGGAACTACAATACCACAAGCCTTGAGGCGTGGCCAAAAAAAAAAAAAAAAGAGAGAGAGAGAGAGAAAAATGGCTTTATTTTTCATTATTTATGCTATCTGCCGTTGATTTTTGATAAATAACTTTTATTATATTTAAGTAGTTTCCATTTTACTTACTGTCTCTGTTAGAAATGGTGATCTAATTTTGAGTCTTTTTTCTTGCATTTATTGACATTACATGGTGTTTCTCCTATAATTTCTTTTTTTTTTTTTTTTTTGCAGTACGCGGGCCTCTCACTGCTGTGGCCTCTCCCGTTGCGGAGCACAGGCTCCGGACGCGCAGGCTCAGCAGCCATGGCTCACGGGCCCAGCCGCTCCGCGGCATGTGGGATCTTCCCAGACTGGGGCACGAACCCGCGTCCCCTGCATCGGCAGGCAGACTCTCAACCACTGCGCCACCAGGGAAGCCCTCCCCTATAATTTCTTGATATACTTTATTATGTCAATGGATTTTCAGATATTGAACATCCCTTCTCTTCCTGGAATAAGTTTTATTTGGTCATAATGTATTATTTTCATTAATGGATTCTATTTGATAATATTTAATTTAGAAGATTACATAAAATGGGTCTAAAATAAGTATTTCTAAATGATCAAGGTTAGAACCTCTGTGTCAGCTTTCCATGTAAACCTGCTAATATTTGAAGTTGTGCCTGCACTGGCATTCCTTCCTATGGCCACTGGTGAAATCTTGTCCATGCCTCAAGGCTCACCTCAGTGCCATTTCATCTGTGAAGCCTTTCCTTTGTCTTGGCCGCTACTGCATAAAAACACTTCTTATGCTAGATCTTCACAATGTGTTGTAGTGTCAAAGCATGATTTTCAAAAACTTATCATGACACTTCTGTAAGTACACAGTGAGCACTTGTCAAAGATTTACTTAACTCATGAATGAAGGAACAAGCAGGATAAGCTGGTTCAAAAAATTCTCTGATGAACAGAGAATTTTATGGTTTATTGGGGATGGTGTGCTAAAATAAATTGGCTAAGTTAGAGACAAATTGTTTAATATCCTAAAGGGCAATAAAATCATAATATTTGTGGTTATTTTTTTCTATTGAACAGAAACGATTTGCATCTTTTCTGGGCAAAAGTTGACAAGTTTTTACGTAACCTTGTAGAATCATATTAAATAGTAAGTTAGAGACAGGTATATTCCCCCAGAGAAAGAAATAATCCTTGAGTGGGCCTCATAGATGATGTTCAGGGATGACTTTGAAAAGATATGCAGGTTTCCTTTTGCCATATTTCTTTGTTTTGGATACTTTTTTTCCTTAATGGTAGTAAATTCTGTAAAAGGTACCATCTACTTTATGTTTCCATTATTTGCATGTCTGACCTACACATGGCATGGTGTAGAGGAAAGCGCATGAGATTTGAATATCTCACACAGTCTAAGGTTTGAACCTTGACTCTCCAAGCCCAACCCTCATCCATATATGGTTTGTGCTGTTAGAGGAGGGGTCTGGGATAGCAGGGAGGCACAATAAAAATAGACGGAGGGCTCGGGAGCATCAGGAGAAAGCACACGTGGCACGTCTCTGGCATTCTCACATGGCAACAACTCAGCATGACCATATTTCACCAGCCTGAGGAGACAAATGGGCACAAGGACACCAGTAAGCTCAAGTTTCTGTTTGTGCCTCCAAATGCCTATGTAGAACTTTTCCCACCCCTGCTAACAAGGGACCCTCTCCCCTAATATTTCTGGGTTTCCCCCAAAGGAGTGCCCATTTGACCACAGATCAATATGACAGCCACAGTTACCCTAACCTATTCTCCTCCTGGGCCTTGGGCTTCTCCCTTGGTGATGTTTGCTGCCCCTGATGCCCTCTGAAACCTCCCGATGGCAGTGGAGAATGGAGAAACTGAGGGAACTTGCTTCTGAGACCCCAAAGCCAAGAAGCTGTCTTTGCCACCACTTCCAGCTGCCTGTCCCCCTTTCCTCCCATATCTGAGTATCTTAACAGGACAGGTCCGTATGACAAATAGAACATGGGGAGACTTCATTTACTCGAGGATGTGTACTTGGATTCACATGCACACGAGCTCCTGCTTTAGGGTAAAGAAGATTTTAAACAAATGTTATTCAGTTGTTATTTGACTGCTAATTGGTACCAGGTGCTGTAGGATAAAGATTTTTTTTTTTTTTTTTAAAAAGGAACATTCCTGGCCTTAAAGAAGCTAGTTCAAACTATCTAGTGTAGGTAGGATAAATATACTAAAAGGTCAAATAATTTTGCAAAACCTAAGAAATTGAGGAAAATGCCGTAGGATGTTAATCCAGCCCAAGGCATTTGTTGTGAGGATTTCAGTGACGATTAGGGATCACGTTCCTCAGTCATTAGCAACAACGCTGAAATCGAAGCATGTTTTTCTCTCCAGACAGAAATTGAGTAGGGTTTATGTACTGTGTGTGAATATGTTTGTGTGCTTATGTACAAAATATCTAGGAGTTCATGGCTGAAGTCTTCCTGCCTCCCTGACAGGTTCCTGTTGTTGTTGTTTTTGTTTTGCCTGGCAAATGTATTGACTTGGAAAAATAATTCAAGAGCTCTCGTTGTGTCAACATGAATGTGTACCATATGCCTTGTCTGATCTTGTAAGTCCTTTATGCCTGTCTTCAAAAATACAAATATGAAGCTTCTTTAGCTAATTAATCACTGCACTGCACTCTCTCACTACAGAGAACAGTAGATTTAAAATTATAACAATTAAATATGAAGTTACAAGGAGGAAAAGATGTTGAAGTGTAAGAGGTTTTTAGGGTGCAGGGGACTCTAAATTGTAGCTTCTTAAGTCATTTCTAACCAGAAACCAGATCTGTCATGAAGGAAGGTGTGTCTCTACTTTCAGAATCATTGAGTAGGGCTGTTCAGGTTAGAAGACTCTGTGTATCTCTGATTAGAGAATAAATCTTTTTTTTTTTTTTTTTTGTGATATGCGGGCCTCTCACTGTTGTGGCCTCTCCCGTTGCGGAGCACAGGCTCTGGACGCGCAGGCTCAGCGGCCATGGCTCCTGGGCCCAGCCGCTCTGCGGCATGTGGGATCCTCCCGGACCGGGGCACGAACCCGCGTCCCCTGCATCGGCAGGCGGACTCTCAACCACTGCACCACCAGGGAAGCCCCTGTTTATGTTATTTTTATGTGTTGATGTGTCAAATATATGTCTATGAGACTTTTATAATGGCATAACATTCTGTTACAGTCTTTAGTTTAATCGATTCCTATTAGGTATGTTGGACTGCTTTCCAGTATTTCACAATTATTGACAATTCTGGTGAAGATTTTTTTGCCTAAATCCTCACAAACATCTTTTATTTTTCTTTAGGTTCCAATTAATGGACTCAGGTAAGGAGAAAGCACAAAAGTCTGAGTCTTTTGCTATGTATTACTAAAATAACCTTTGTAGATGGCAAACCAATTTATTATTCCATTTAAGTAATATTAACATTTAAAAGATTTTTGGGTTTAATGCACATCAGATATTTCCAACAGTGTTATCTTTCTCAGGTTGTTAGCTGTAGGGTAAAGGATGGTGTAAATGAAGGAATGGAATCCCACAGATTTGTTATAAAATCAGTCTTGTGACCTAGGAAAATCTAGTTAACCTCTCTAAGCCTCAGTTTCTTTGTCAGTAAAATTGGGATAAAGGTTTCATATAGGGTTGCTGGGGGATTAAGTTTTGCACACAGAAAATGTCCAATTAAATACCTTATACAAAAGTTTGGGGGAAGGGATAAATTAGGAGTTAGGGATTAACATATACACACTACTACATATAAAACAGATAATCAACAAGGACCTACTGTATACAGAGGGAACTCTACTCAATATTCTGTAATAATCTATATGAAAAAAGAAACTGAAAAAGGATGGATATGTATGTATATATATATATGTGTGTAACTGAATCACTTTGCCATATACCTGAAACTAACACAACATTGTAAATCAACTATACTCCAATAAAATAAAAATTAAATTAAAAATTAAAAAAATAGAGTCTCCCTGGTGGCGCAGTGGTTGAGAGACCACCTGCCGATGCAGGAGAAACGGGTTCGCGCCCTGGTCTGGGAGGATCCCACATGCCACGGAGCGGCTGGGCCCGTGAGCCATGGCTGCTGAGCCTGCGCGTCCGGAGCCTGTGCTCCGCAGCGGGAGAGGCCACAACAGTGAGAGGCCCGCGTACCACAAAAAAAATAAAATAAAAATAAAAAAATACCTTATACATACACGTAGCTAACTTATGGAATGCCTTTGTATTCTAATTGTATGCCCTGTGTTCTCCCATTTAATGATCAAAACCCTAGAAAGAATCATTATCTCCATCTTGCTCAGATATACAGAGGACAGGCACTCATTAAATACTTCCACTGTCAGAGACAGGCAAAATCATGCTCACCAGGGAGAACTCCGGCATGAGAAATACTGATTTAATCATGGGAGTAAATGACAATAGTGCTGACATCTGGATTCCGGTTGCCTCTCGATATTATGATATAATAAGAAATATACATTTGGTCTTTGTTCCCAGTTCCTGGAGCAAATCTTGTGAAACCCTTACTTCTAGAGTGTTAGCGGTGAGGAGAAGCAGCTTTTGTTATTTTCACCGCACCTAACTTTACGCTAATGAGGTTTCTCCCAGAGGAGGGCGCAGGTTGCCAGAGGGACCGACCAAGTGATTAGTGGATTGGAACTTTCAGCCCCGCTCCTGCCCTCCTGGGAGGGTGGAGAGTCTGGGGATTGAGTTAATCACCAATGGCTAATGATTTAATCAATCATGCCTATGCAATGGAGCCTCCATAAACCCCTAAACAAAGGGAGAGCTTCTGGGTTGGTGAACACATTGAGGTGCTAGGAGGTGGCAGTCCTGGAGAGGGCACAGAAGCTCTGTATTGCCCACCCCCTGTGGCTTGCCCTGTGCATCTCTTCCATCTGGCTGTCTTGTTCTATCCTTCACAATAAGCCTGTAATAGTAAGTAAAGGGTTTTCCTGAGTTCTGTGAACCATTCTAGCAAATTATTGACCTAAGGAAAGGGCTGTGGGAATCTCTGATTTATAGCCAGTCATCCAGAAGTAGGGGAGGCCCAGACTTGTGACTGGCATCTGAAGTGGGGGGCAGTCTTGTGGGGCTGAGCCTTAACCTGTAATTCTATGTTTAATTTTTTTGAGGAACTGCCATACTGTTTTTCATAGCGACTGCACCATTTTATGTTCCCACGAGCAATGCACAAGGGTTCCAATTTCCTCACATTTTTGCCAACATTTCTTTTTTTTTTAATAATAACTAGTGGGTGTGAAGTAGTATTTTATTATGGTTTTGATTTACATTTCCCTAATGGTCAGTATTGTCAAACATTTTTTTATGTGCTCATCGGCTATTAATATATCTTGGGAAAAATGTCTGATTCCTTTGCTCATTTTTTTAATTGAGTTGTTTTTTTGTTGAGTTGCTCTAAGTGATGATGTTTTTTTTAAGAGTACTATTGAATACAAGGTATCTTGTTTTAGACAAAACTCTCAGTTTCCATACAATATTGATTTTCTGGAATTTCCTAGCTATGCTTAAATTTCATTTTTTCCTATTCTAGTATATGTGCTGCCGAAGCGAGCATTCATTTTTTCCTGTCAGAATTGTTTTCATTGATTTTTTTTAAAATGGTTCCTGGGAAAATGAGATTTTCATCTCAGCATCTGTGTTATGAAATACTGATGACTGTACTTTCTGGCATGTGTTCTGACTAAATTGCTAGTTGGACAACCCATTTTGGCTACCCTGTTTTTTTAAAAAGTTAACATTTTAGAGGATAGAATCCATATCTTCTAATTTTTCAAATTATTTAAATAGTGATAGCCTCCAAGTTCATGCAACAGAGCAAATCTATTTCTTAACCAAATTGGGTGAGAGAAGAGGAATAAAATATCATGACCCTCCACTGAGAAATATCTCATAGTTTCTCAGAGTGGGCTTTTTTTTTTTTTTGGTCTGAGTAGGTGACTGAATGGACTAAATTTATTGCCAGATAATATTGAGTATTGACCTATATATTAGTTTCCTCTGGCTGCTGTGACAAGGTACGACAACCTTGGTAGCTTAAAGCAACACAATTTATTCCCTTACAATTCTGGAGGCTCAGACGCCAAAATCAAGGTGCTGACATCCTGTCAGCAGGACCACTCTCCCTCTGTACATGCTAGGGGACCATTCTCCCTCTGTATGTTCCAGCTCCTTGCATTCCTTGTTGCATGGCCTCTTCCTCCATCAGCATAGCCTTTGTCAGCATAACATCTTGGCTTCACTTGTTGCATTACTTTCTTGTTCTGGTGTATGAAATGTCCTTCTGTCTCCCTCTTATAGCAATACCTGTGACTGCATTTAGGAGACAGCTGGATAATCCAGGCTACTCTCCCCAAGACCCTTAAATTAATCACATCTGTAAAGACCCTTTTCTGCCATGGAAGGTAACATGCACAGGTTTCAGGAATTAGGATGTGGATCTCTTTCCAGGAGCCATTTTCTAGCCTACCACAACCTATAAATGGCTCTTTGGAAATTTAAAATGAAAAAGAAAAAGGAGGTTGTAAACATCATAGATGTCACTGACTCCTAGTTCTGTAAACAAAGTTTATGTTCAATACGATTCTGCCTTTTAATCGTGCTGACTGCCTTGCTTTTTCTTTTCCCGTTTTGTTCTTAACCATCTGCAGTTTAGATTCTGCTCTGTGCAGCTGATACAATGCTTTCAGAAGTTTTTCAGTGACTATAAAGCCTAATCTTGGAGCGTTTCTCTTTGGTTTTCTTCCTCCTCTTTCTCTTTGAAACACTCAGCAGAGACCACTTGTTTTTTTAGTTTTTTTTTTTTTTTTTTTTTTTTTTTTTTTTTGCGGTACGCGGGCCTCTCACTGTTGTGGCCTCTCCCATTGCGGAGCACAGGCTCCGGACGCACAGGCTCAGCGGCCATGGCCCACGGGCCCAGCCGCTCCACGGCATGTGGGATCTTCCCGGACCGGGGCACGAACCTGCGTCCCCTGCACCGGCAGGTGGACTGTCAACCACTGCGCCACCAGGGAAGCCCTCCTTTGATGTCTTTTATTCTCCTAACCCATAATATTGAATTCTTTGAGGTTCTGTGCATAGCTCTCTGGTTTCTTCCCAGACCTCAGTCTTTATGGGCTCTTGGGTTTAGCTACTGAGTTGATGAGACAAATATTTATCTTTAAACCTGAATTCTAACTCTATGCCTGTGACAGCCATCTATTTCCTGCCCTCTGACAGGTCATGGACATATAGATATCCTGATGTCATCTCTAATCCAGCATTTATAAAAACAAAACTCATCTCTCACTCTTCTTACTGGTTTTCTTTTTAATTTCCAAGCAGGTCAATGACACCATTAAGCTAAAAATTTTGGCATCTTATTCCTTACAACTAGGCATCGTTATATCCTTTTGATTCTTAGTGAAAATAGTTTTTGGTTTTGTTATTTTTAACTCTGTAGTCTAGAGCAGTGCTATTCAAAGCCTGGTCCATGGATCAACAACATTAGCACCACCTGAAAGCCTGTTAGAAATGCAAATTCTTGGTCCTATCCCAGCCCTTCTGAATTACAATCTGTATTTTAACTGTGTTTTAGCAAGCTCTCCAGCTGAGTCTAATGTGTGGTGGCGTTCAGTAACCACTGGCCTAGAGTCGAGTGTTGGCGGGCATCGCTCCAGTCTGAGATCACGGCCGCAGCTTCTTAATAGGAGGTGAGTCTCCCTATTTCCAGTCAAATGTCTTATGGACAATTATTTTCTTTTTCAATTCCTATTTTCTCTGTCAATCTTTTTTTTTTTTTTTTTTTTGCGGTTCGTGGGCCTCTCACTGTTGTGGCCTCTCCCGTTGCGGAGCACAGGCTCCACACGCTCAGGCTCAGCGGCCATGGCTCACGGGCCCAGCCGTTCCGTGGCATGTGGGATCCTCCCGGACCGGGGCACGAACCTGTGTCCCCTGCATCGGCAGGCGGACTCTCAACCACTGCGCCACCAGGGAAGCCCCTCTGTCAATCTTATTTCATATCTTACAGTGTTATGTATTTCATGTGTATGAACTATGTGGAAACTGGCCAAGAGGACATGTTCAAGGGAAACAGACATCTAGAATTAATTAACGCACTTCCAGGTTTCATTCCTCTTTTGAGTGACAGGCTGTAGCAGTTTTTTTCCCTTTTCTTCTTCTTCTTTTTATAATGCTCCCAGCTCAGTGGACTTAGCTCCTTCCGTAGTAGAAAACTTCAAAACAGAAGTCTTGTTCCATCTGGGAAAGTTGGGGACAGGAAGGAGACTAGGAGAGGGAGAGGACTGCTATCCAAAAACTCAATGTGGATTGCAAATATGAGTAGGAATTTTAGCATCAAATGCATTGCTGAGGTTTGTCACATATTAGTAGTTTTTTTTTGAGTAAAATAACTTAAAATTTCCAAGTCTTTTCAGCTCCTCCTAGCTTTCTTCATGCAGCTAGAATTCATGGCAATGGTTTATCTGAGATAATCTCCTTTTCTATTTTTCAACATTAGTTAAGGCCAAGAACACAAGGAGGAGATCCTTTTGTTAGATGACTAGCATTTGGAAAAAAAATTTGGATAGAAGGGAGAAAGTCTTCAAATAACTTAATTACCTGCTTTTTTCTGCCCCACGACTCCTGAATGTATTGATTTAACTAAAATTTAGTATTCCATGAACACCTTTCAAATAAAAAAAAGAAGGAATTAAACATTTGTCAGTGTTGAGATACATGCTAGAAATAGAACACAATGATGCTTACAAGGGACTCTCTCTTGTTGCTCACAGTTTAATGTGGGAAACAGACTAGTAAACAGACACTTCAAATACAGCCCCCAACCATGTAATTGGCCCCAGGCCTCTCTGCTTTTAGGACGTCAGAGAAGCTCTTAATTCTGCCACACAGTTACGAGAGGTTCAGCATTGTAAAGACTGTCCTGTGAGTGGCACGTCATCTGTTCCGGAACAGCGGAGCAATAGTGCAGGAACATTTGTGCTGAGAAAATGGCAGAGTCAAAGGTCTGTGAGACTGGTTTCAGTTATAAACTTCACTGACTTATTGTAGGAGAAAGAAAAGAATTGGAGCAGGGCTCCTACCAAATCATGCCTATTTAATTCCCCACGATTGGAAGTTAAATTTAATTGTTTCAGCAGTGTGTCCAAGATAAGGGAGTTGAAATGATGGATCAACTCCTTCATTCATATAATAATTTGAGTCATTCTGAACCAAGATAAAATTATTGAAGGATGTGCTGAGGTGGCTTACATCTTTGGCCATTTTAGGTTCAAAAGCTATTTAAACTTGAACTTTCTTAGAGATTTCTTGATGAATTAAACTGATGATTCATTCTTTTTCAAGAGGCTAATAAGTTAATAAGAGCCAAACAAAATCATTTATTCAGAGGTTCCATCCCTTAATGAATAAAACTATTGATTTCACATTGTCTATTTAACAACAAATAAGAATTTTATAGTTTGCTGTCAATGGTTTTATACTGTCTGGATGGCAATAAGGAGAACAAAGTTGAAGACCCAGGATCTAAAGACAGTACCAAATATTCTTTAAATAGTGCAAAACAGATTTTTTCCTCCCTCCCTCCCTCCCTCCCTCCCTTCCTCCCTCCCTTCCCTCCTTCCCTCCTTCCCTCCTTCCCTCCTTCCCTCCTTCCCTCCTTCCCTCCTTCCCTCCTTCCCTCCTTCCCTCCCTCCCTCCCTCCTATTGTTAAAGTGGAAGAGCAAGGATCATCCTTTACAAATATCTGAAAAATATAACTTGGTTAAGCCTTATTCTACCTTAAATCTTTCTTGGCCACTTATAGGAAAATATGATATGGGAACAACTTATCTCACATTTTGGCGCTAATGCACTTAATCCAAGTGATAGGAATGAGGCCACATTTTAAAAATTATTTCATGCACATACCTTATCAGAATCATATTTCAAGTGTGTCTCCCATTGACTTTACTTACAATACTTATGCATCAATCTCCAACATTTATAGAAGACCACTGAGTATACAGAGCACAATACTAGGCACAGTGTACTTGGTTGGAAAACAGCCTCTCGTAAATTCACAACGTTCTTGAGAAATCTCAACTGATGTGTAAAACCATGGGGAACATACATTGCTGTGTGAAAATAGAAACATTAAACCGGCACTCTACTAAATAAGTAGAAAAATGGACAAAGTTATGCTCAGTTGTGACGGCTTGAGAGTAAAGTCCTTTGCTAGTTTGTTCTGCTGAATACCCACTAGATCTGTACAGGTTACTAGAATTCCAGACTGATGTTTATATAAAGTTGTGTTTATGTGACATTTAGGAACCATTGGCATGAATCTCTTTGAAGTTTATTGTAAGCAGCATAAATCAAATAAAATCTTGTAACAAACTGTGGCAGCTCTCAGCTTCTGTTGGGGCATTTTAAAAGCCCCACTTTTTTTCTTTTGTCTCAATATAGGACCTCTGGAAATCAGAGGATGTAAGTAGATCTTAGGGTATCGTTTCATGCTTTTAACTCTATTTAATCTCACCCTCAGCCCTACTTCATATCAATAATCTGTATTGTCATATCCTCTTAGAATTTTTTCAAGTACATGCATCTTTAAAAAATTACTTTTTGCTAATATAGTGTTTTACAACCTCTCTTAAACTTTGTCATATTGTGGTAAATCTTATGTCCTTTTTTAACGTTATTTGAAATTTTAAAATTAAATATTGTGACAGACACTGTTAATAATAACCAAATATTCTTGCACATTTCTACATTTCCCAGTCTCTGCAGTTAGGGTGGGAACAATGTGACTCCTTCAGGCAAAAAAGTATATAAGTAAAGAGATGGTTTCTTGGCCAGGGCAGTTAAGGCCCAATGTGGCACTACCATCTCTGTCTCTCTTTTATCTGTGTAACTGGAGAAATCCAAGATGCTGGAGTTGCAAGATTGAAGAGCCTGGGGCCCCAAGTCACTGCTTGCCCAACTGATTTGCATTGGATTGATAAACAAAACAAAACAAAACAAAACAAAACAAAACAAACCCTTGCAGTTAAACCACTGAAATTGCAGGATTTATTTGCTACTGAGGCATAACCAAGAATTACTTAAATAATACCAATATCTTGAATAAAATATTAATCAGAGAAATGGGATAAAAGGCCACTTTACATGCCTATTTCACAATCACTGGATGGGATTTGGACTCAAATAAGCTAGTTTCTAAGCGACATTTCAGGACTACTTCCAAACAATGAAGTATTTTCTGCCTGGTGATAAAGATTTAAACTGCCTAAGGAAGCTGGTCTCCACTTAGTTTTTCAAATATATTGGGGGACCATGTTATTGATGACAAAAACCCTTTGTTATTAAAAAAAAATTGAGCTACTGCTTTAAATGACAAAGTTATTCTTTCAAAGCTTTGCTTTTTATATATTTTTTCTGATTATAAAAGCAACATATGCTTATTGAGGGAGAAATTTTTTGTATTTTAAGAAATACAAAAAATAAATTAAAAAAATCCCCTCGGGGCTTCCCTGGTGGCGCAGTGGTTGAGAGTCCGCCTGCCGATGCAGGGCACACAGGTTCGTGCCCTGGTCCGGGAAGATCCCACATGCCGCGGAGCGGCTGGGCCCGTGAGCCATGGCCGCGGAGCCTGCATGTCCGGAGCCTGTGCTCCGCAAACGGGAGAGGCCACAACAGTGAGTGGCCCAACTACCGCAAAAAAAAAAAAAAAAAAAAAAAAAAAATTTGGCTTTAAGCTTTTTGTGATTGCATGTATTTGTTCTCCCAAATGGTATGCTTTTGGAGCCAATCACAACAGATGAGTATGATTTAGAATAGATTTGGCACAATGCTTTTGTTTTCTTTTGTTTAATGTGTTATGCAGTTAAAATCATAAATAGCAGTTTTTTTCAACTGTGTTGTGAGATAGCCAATTATAAATAGTGAGGAAAGCCATGGATCGGCTTTCAACTTCCATGAGCCTATTTTAAGTATTGTCTGTGAATGCCAGAGGCATCTTTGTATTTTCTGCTCTTTTGATTATCATTGATGGAGTCAGTGTTTATAATTGTGGACACATTTTGGTGAACTTTCTCATTCCTTGGACCCCATTAACACTATGGCATTTCTCTTTCTTCTTCCTCCTGCACTTTCACCAGGGTGCTCTAAATTTAACTGAGATGCTTCTAAATTTTGTTTTGTTTTGTTTTCCTCTTCAAACTTTTGTTGTTATCAGTTTAACTCTAACATATATGTAAATGTCTCTCAAATTCATATTTTACTCCAGATTTTTTCCAGACACTTATTTAACCACTTGTATTCTTACTGCATCTCCCAGTGTCCTTATCTTCTTCTCTCAAATCAGTTACCAATTTCATATCTTGGTTTTCTGTGTCTTTGACTTCCCTTTCCCAATCACTTGGGCTCAAACAAGGTCAGCCTTCATTCCTTTCTCCTTCACCACTGATCCAGTGAGTCGTAAAGCTCCCATTAACTCCTTTTTTTTTTTTTTTTTTTTTTTTTTGCGGTACGCGGGCCTCTCACTGTTGTGGCCTCTTCGGTTGCGGAGCACAGGCTCCGGACGCACAGGCTCCGCGGCCATGGCTCACGGGCCCAGCCACTCCGCGGCATGTGGGATCTTCCCGAACCGGGTCACGAACCCGTGTCCCCTGCATCGGCAGGCGGACTCTCAACCACTGCGCCATCAGGGAAGCCCCCATTAACTCTTTTTAACTAAACTACTTCAAGTACATGGCATCAGAGCAGTAGAGAACAACTTCTGAAAGCAGTAGTTTTCTGTTTATTCCTTCCCCACCTGCACTTCTGCTCTCAGAGGAACTATACTTTAACTGTGTTTTATTCTCCAAGTGGCCACTTAAGAAAAAAAAAAAACTATAGGTAATGTGCTTATAGCTGTATTTATTTATTGATCTACCAACTTCATGCTATTGACTTCCCAACATAAAACATAATATGTCTTTGGATTCGTTACCCCTCCTCTTCTTCTGATGTTTCAGTATTTATATTTGTAATTCTTTTATTTCTTTACTTTTGAAATTTTAATCTATATAAGCATCTATTTCTTGTCCTTCAACTTTTGGTATTATTTCTTGATCTTCTCTTGTAAAATGAGAATATCAGTGCCCTTACCCTTTCCTCTATCTTTATTGTAGTCCACAGTTACCTTCTATCTGCAACCACTTCTAAGTTTTCTGTTTGGTTATCTCTAAAGGCTCAAACCCAATAAATACTGGCTACATTATTATAGCATTATTTTATATCTATCTATCTCCACAGCTGGATCCCCATTACATTTCCTTCCCTATAGATGCAATGTTGTGATCCCCAGGCCCTGAAGGAACATGTGCTTTGTTTCTGGGCCTATTGAATTTTCTGGTTTTTTGTTTGTTTGTTAAGAAGAAATGATTATGAGGAAATAAAAATAATAGTATATATTATAGTGTTTTATATATATACTATTATATGGTTTATTTATATAATTTAATATAATTATGTATAATAGTATATATATGTGTATTTGTATTTTAAGGGTTTTAGTTTTTTAGACCAGTTTTAGGGTCACAGAAAAATTGAGAGGAAGATACAAAGATTTCCCATGTATTTTCTGCCTCCACACATGTATAGCCTCCCCTGTTATCAACATCCTCCATCAGAGTGGTACATTTGTTATTATTGATGAACCTACATTGACACATCATTATCAGCCAAAGACCATAGTTTACATTAGGGTTCATTCTTGGTGTTGTACATTCCATGGATTTGACCAAATGTATAATGACATGTATACACCATTATGGTAAACAGAGTAGTTTCACTGCCATAAAAATCCTCTGTGCTCTTCCTATTCATCTCACCCTCCTCCCTAATCCCTGGCAACCACTGATCGCTTTACTGTCTCCATAGTTTTGCCTTTCCGGAATGTCCTACGTTGGAATCATACAGTGTGTAGCCTTTTCAGATTGGCTTCTTTCATTTAGTAATATGCATTTAAGTTTCCTCCACATCTTTACATGGCTTGATAGCTCATTTCTTTTTAGTGCTGAATAATAATCCATTGTCTGACAGTTTATTTATCCATCCACCTACTGAAACACATCCTGGTTGCTTCCAAGTTTTGGCAATTAGGAATAAAGCAGCTGTAAACACTTGTGTGCAGGTTTCTGTGTGGATATAAGTTTTCAAATCATTTGGGTAAATACCAAGGGGCAAAATTGCTGAATCATGTGGTAGGAATATGTTAGTTTTGTAAGAAAGCACCAAACTGTCTTCCAAAGTGGCTGTACCATTCTGCATTCCCAGCAGCAATGGATGAAGTTCCCGTTGCTCTACATCCTCCCAGCCTCTGGTGACATAAAAATAGTGTCAGTTGGGAATTCGGACCATTCTGTTAGGTGTGTAGTGGTATCTTGTTTTAATTTGCATTTCCCTGATGACATATGATATGGCCATCTTCTCGTGTTTATTGCCATTTGTACATCTTCTTTGATCAGGTGTCTGTTAAGGTCTTTGGCCCATTTTTAAATTGGGTTTTCTGTTTATTGTTGAGTTTTAAGAGTTCTTTGTTTATCAGACATGTCTTTTGCAAATATCTCCTCCCATTCTGGCCCTGTCTTTTTACTCTTTTGATAGTGTCATTTGCAGAGCAGAAAAAGTTAATTTTAATAAAATCTAGCTTATCAGTTCTTTCTTTCATGTGTCGTAACTTTGGTGTTGTCTTTAAAATGTCATCGCCATACCCAAAGTCATCTAGGTTTTCTCCTATTTTATCTTCTAGGAGTTTTATAGTTTTACATTTTATTTTAGGTCTCTAATCCAATTTGAGACAATTTTTGAGAAGTGTATCAGGTCTGTGTCTAGATTGATGTTTTTGCATGTGAATGTCCAGTTGTTCCAGTACAATTTGTTGAAAAGACATTCTTTCTCCATTGTATTGCCTTTACTCCTTTGTCAAAGGTCAGTTAGCTATATTTAGGTGGTTCTATTTCTGGACTCTGTTCCATTGATCTATTTGCCTATTCTTGGCCAATACCACACAGGCATACTTACTGTAACTTTATAATTAATCTTGAAGTTGGATAATATCAGTAGCCCAATTTTGTTCTTAAATATTTTTTTGGCTATTCTGGGTCTTTTACTTCTCCATATAAACTTTAGAATCAGTTTGTCAATATCCACAATATAACTTGTTGGGATTTTGATTGGGATTACACTGAATCTATAGATCAAGTTAGGAAGAACTGACATCTTACTAATATTGTCTTCCTATCCATGAACATGGAAAATCTCTTCATTTATTTAGTTCTTTGATTTTGTTCATTAGAGTTTTGTGGTTTTCCTTATAAGGTATTGTAATATTTTGTTAGATTTATACCTGAACATTTCAGTTTTGGGGGGTGCTAATGTAAATGGTATTGTATTTTTAATTTCAAATTCCATTTATTCATTGTGGGTATACAGAAAGTGATTGACTTTTGTTTATTAACCTTGTATCCTGCAACCTTGCCTTAGTTGCTTATCAGTTCTAGGAGATTTTTGTCAATTCTTTTGGATTTTCTACATAATTATGTCATCTGCCAACAAAGACAGCTTTATTTCTTCCTTCCCAATCTGTATACCTTTTATTTCCTTTTCTTATTACATTAGTTAGGACTTCCAGTATAACTTTGAAAAAGAGTGGTAAGAAGGGACATCCTTGCCTTATTCCTGTACATAATAGGAAAGCTTTGAGTTTCTCATCATCGAATATGATGTTAGCTGTAAGTTTTTTGTGGCTACTTGATCAAGTTGAGGAAGTTCCCCTCTATTCCTAGTTTACTAAGAGTTTTTATCATGAATTGACATTGAATTTGTTAAATATATGCATTCACTGCTTTAAATTTTCCTCTAAGCACTGCTTTGTCTGCATCCTAGAAATGTTGATAAGTTGTGTTTCACTTTCATTTAGTTCAAAATATTTTAAAAAAATTTTGAGATGTCTCTTTTGACCCATATGTTACTTAGAAATGTGTTGTTTAATCTCCATGTTTTTTTGGGATTCCATTTATGTTTCTGTTATTGATTTCTAGTTTAATTCCATTGCTGTCTGAGAGCAGACATTGTGTGATTTCTAGTCTTCTAAATTTGTTATGATATGTTTTATGGCTATCTTTCTATTTTGTTGAATTTCAATGTGAACTTGAGAAGAATGTGTATTTTGTTCTTTTTGGATGAAGTAGTCTATTGATGTTGATTATATCCAGATGATTGTTGGGATTTTGAGTTCACTTACTGATTTTCTGCCTGCTGGATCTATCCATTCCTGAGGGAGGGGTGTCAAAATCTCCAAGTAGAATAGTGGATTCATCTATTTCTCCTTACAGTTCTATCAGTTTTTGCCTCATGTAGTTTGCCCCTCTTTTGTTAGGTTAGTACATGTTAAGGATTATGGAGAATTGGAGAACTTGGAGAATTGGCCCCTTTATCATTATGTAATGCCCCTCCTTTTTCCTGATAAATTTCCTTGCTTTGAAGTCTGCTTTGTCTGAAATTAATATAGCTACTTCTACTTGCTTTCTTTTGATTCGTGTTGGCTTGGTATATCTTTCTCCATCCATTTACTTTTTTTTTTTTTTTTTTTTTTTGCGGTGCGTGGTCCTCTCACTGTTGCGGCCTCTCCCGTTGCGGAGCACAGGCTCCAGACGCGCAGGCTCAGCGGCCACGGCTCACGGGCCCAGCCGCTCTGTGGCACGTGGGATCTTCCCGGACCGGGGCACGAACCCGCGTCCCCTGCATCGGCAGGCGGACTCAACCACTGCGCCACCAGGGAAGCCCCATCCATTTACTTTTAACCAATATGTTCTTTATGTTTAAAGTGGGTTTCTTGTAGACAACATAGAGTGGGTCTTGTTTTTTGATACACTCTGACAATCTTTGTCTTTTAATTGGTTTATTTAGACCATTGATGTATAAAGTGATAATTGATATATTTGGATTAATATTTACCATATTAGTTACTGCTTTGAGTTGTTGCCCTTCCTATTTTTGTCTTCTACTCTTTTTCTGCTTATTTTTTTAATTGAGCCTTTTATGATTCCAATTTTTCTCCTTTCTTAACATGTGTTATACATTTTTTTCCTATTTTAAGTGGTTGCCATAGAGTTTGAAATATACAACTAATCCAAGTCCTCTGAAATAACACTATAATTTCATGGATAGTGTATTTTATAATAAGTAAATAATGCCAATTCCTTCATTCCATCCTTTGTATCATTGCTGTCTTTCATTTCACTTGTCTATAAGCATACATAAACATACATACAATATTGTTGTTATTGTTATTTTGAGAAAACTATTATCTGTTCAATCAATTATGAATAAGAAAAGTAAGAGTTTTTATATTACTTTTACTTATTCCTTCTCTGTTGCTCTTCCTTTCTTTATGTTGATCTGAATTACTGATGTATAATTTTTCTTCTCTCTGAAGAATTTTTTGTTAAACATTTCTTGTAAGGAGGCAACAAATTCCCTCAATTTTGTTTGTGTTAGAAAGTCTTTATTTTCCTTCATTTTTGAAGGATAATTTCACAGAGTACAGAATTCTGGTTTTTGATTCTTTTCTCTCAACATTTTAAATATTTCACTCTGCCCTTTTCTTGCCAGCATGGATTCTGAGGAGAAGTCAGATGTAATTCTTATCTTTTTTCTGCTACAGGTAAGGTGTGTTTTCCTCTGGCTTCTTTCGGGACTTTTTAGTTATCTTTGATTTTCTACCATTTGAATATGATATGCCTGGGTATAGTTTTTTGGCATTTATCCTGCTTGGAGTTCTCTGATCTTCCTGTATCTGTGATTTGATGTCTGACATTAATTTGGGGAAATTCTCACTTATTTCTGTTTCAAATATTTCTTCTATTCCTTTCTCTCTTTCTTCTCCTTCTGATATTCCCGTTATACATGTGTTATACTTTTTGTAGTTGTCCCGTAGTCCTTGAGTATTGTGGGGTTTTTTTTTTCAGTCTTTCTTTTTCATTTTGGAAGTTTCTATTGAGATATCCTCAGACTCAGAGATTCTTTCCTCTGCCATGTTCAGTACACTAATGAACCCGTCAAAGGCATCCTTCATTTCAGTTACAGTGTTTTTTATCTCTAGCATTTCCTTTTGTTTTTTTCTTAGAATTTTTATCTCTCTGCTTACATTGCCCATCTGTTCTTGCATGCTGTCTACTTTATTCATTAAAGCCTTGTATTGGTGGGCCTGTAGCTGGTGTATTAAATTAAGATTATACAGATTATGACCTGCTGAATGAGAAGGCACAAGCCATCCACATGACAGGTAGCTCCCTCATCATCTGGGCTCCCACTCTGGGGAAATGAAAACCATGGGGACATTTTGATTGAAGATGCAGTTTAAAACACTCACATAGAGGAAGTAAAGTCACAAGATTTATTACTTACAAATCCCAGAAACAAGGGAGGCAGTCTGTGCAGTGAGCTGGGAGAAGGGTGGTCCTCCATCCCAGGTTACAGGCAAGAAAGAGATAGAAGACAGCACCTATTATTTATAAGGGGGTTGGGGCTGAGGTCACTAACTTTTTGTGGGCTCAACTCTAAGTAGTTATTTTAAAAGGTGCCCTGGGAAAAGCAAAGTAGGAACTTGTGGCAGGAATCCTAAGCTCAGATCCTAAACGTCCAGACTCTGGGTGTGAGCGTGGTTGTTATACTGTAAAATGCCTACACAGCAACTCAAAATAGCCATTTTCTCATCACAAGCCTTTAACATAGTAAGCATAGTTGTTTTAAGTTTCTGGTCTGATAATTCCAACATCCCTGCCATGTCTGTTTCTAATGCTTGCTCTGTCCCTTCCAACGTTTTTTTTTTTAATTTTAGTATGTCTTGTAATTTTTAAAAATGGCCAAACATAGATGTACTAGATGAAAGGAATTTATGTAAATAGGCCTTTAGTAACATGGGCATAATGTATGGGGAAAGGGGAAGTGTTCTAGAGACCTATGATTACGTCTCAGTCTTTTAGTCAGCCTGTCCCTCTGGACTGTGAACTTCACAAATGCTTCTATCTTCTTTTCCCCCACCTTAGGTGAAACAGTATGGCTTGAGTGGTCTGGAGATGGCTATTTCCCTTTTCCCACATGGAAGGCTAGAAAGGGCTGGAGCTGTGCATTTCCGTTCCTCCAGGTCAGCTGGACTCTGATAAAACTCTAGCAGATTAGGCTGTGGTCAAGTAATTTCTCCGGAGCACAGACCTTGTTTAAGAAGAACAGTGTGTTCCAGCGTATTCAAATTAGTTCCTTTCCCTGTTCCTTGCTGGAAGCATTAGGGGATTTTTCTCTGATATTTACTGTAAGAACCTGTATGATATCTTAGAGATAAAAGCCATAAAAGAATGAGGCTCTCCTACAACTAGGTCTTCCTGAAGTTTTTTTACTGTCAGATTTGTTCACTCTGAGCTTCCAAAAATTCATCAATTATAGTTCTGATTTTTCTACCATAGCACTGGTTCCTGTAGAGATTTCAGCTGTGGGTTTCTATCTTGTAAGTTGCGATTGTTTGAATTCACTTACCAGACTCTCCAATTTTGGGGGCAGCAGTTTGTCCCATGACTTTACTTCTCTTTTGCATCTAAGAAAAGTTGTGAATGCTTCAATTTGTTCCGCTTTTTATTTGTTGTTAGGATGGAGTGGTCCGCGTTTTCTTTGTTGTTAGGATGGAGTGGTGACTTCTAAAGTCCTATGTTGTACCAGAAACCAGAAGTCTTGAATTCTGTTTTCTTATACTGTATCAATTGCTTAACATTATTTCCCATTTCAGTTTGCTGCATATTTAGAAAGTGACTTTTCGAAGAGATGGAGCTTTGGGATTCTTATCCTGCATTATTTTTTAAAATTAAGGTTTAATTCACACATCATAAAACTTAACCTTTTAAACTATGCAATTCAGTGGCTTTTAGTACATTCACAAAGTTGTGCAACCATCACCACTATCTAATTTCGGAATAATTTCATCATTCCCCAAAAGCAACTTGTTTAGCAGTCATTCCACATTCCTCTCTACCCCAGGTGCTGGCAACGATTAATTTACTTTCTGTCTTCGGATTTGTCTATTTTGGACATTTCATATAGATAGAATCATACTATATGTAATCTTTTGTGTCTGGATTCTTAGCATAATGTTTTCATCCATGTTTTGTCATGTTCATCCATATTGTAGCATGAATAAGTATTTCATTCCTTTTTGTGGCTAAATAATATTCCATTCTATGAATATACTATATTTACCTATTCATCAGTTGATGGAAATTTGGATTGTTTCCACTTTTTGGCTATTATGAACATTGTTGCTATGAATATTTTTATAAGTTTTGGTGTGAACATAGGTTTTAATTTCTCTTGGGACTGGAATTGTTGACTCATATGATAACTCTGTGTTTAACCTTTGAGTAACTGTAACTGCTTCCAAAGAAGCTGCATCATTTTACATCCTCACCAGCAATGTATGAAGGTTCCAATTTCTCCACAGTCTCACCAACACTTGCTATTGTTTCTCTTTTTGATTATAGCCATCCTAGTTGGTGTGAAGTGGTATCTCATCATGGTTTTGACTGGCATTTTGCTAATGACTAATGACATTGAACATCTTTTTATGCACTTCTTGGAGATTTGTATATCTTCTTTGGAGACTTGTCTACTCAGATTCTTTGTGCCTTTTTTAATGGGTTGTCTTATTGATAAGTTGCTAAGAGTTTTAAAAAATATATATTCTGAATATTATACTCTTACTGGATGTATGATTTCCTATTCTATGGATTGTCTTCTCACATTCTTGATAGTGTCTTCTGAAGTACAAAAGTTTCTAATTTTAATGAAGTCCAACTTATCTATTTTTCTTTGCTTGTGCTTTTGGTGTCATATCTATGGAACCATTGTCTAATCCAAGGTCACAGAAATTATATCTGTTTTCATCCAGTAATTTTACAGTTTTATCTCTTAGGTCTTTGATTCATTTTGAGTTAATTTTTGTATATTGTGTGAAGTAGATGCCCAACTTCATTCTTTTGCATGTGAGGATCTAATTGTCACACTGGATGACTTTTTATTATTATTATTTTAACATCTTTATTGGAGTATAATTGCTTTACATCATTGTGTTAGTTGCTGCTGTATAACAAAGTGAATCAGCTATACATATATCCCCATATCCCCTCCCGCTTGCATCTCCCTCCCACCCTCCCTATCCCACCCCTCTAGGTAGTCACAAAGCACTGAGCTGATCTCCCCGTGCTATGCGGCTGCTTCCCACTAGCTACCTATTTTACATTTGGTAGTGTATATATGTCAATGCCACTCTCTCACTTTGTCCCAGCTTACACTTCCCACTCCCCATGTTCTTAAGTCCACTCTCTACATCTGTGTCTTTATTCCTGCTCTGCCCCTAGGTTCTGATGAACCTTTTTTTTTTTTTAGATTCCATATATATGTGTTAGCATACGGTATTTGTTTTTCTCTTTCTGACTTACTTCACTCTGTATGACAGACTCTAGGTCCATCCATCTCACTACAAATAACTCAATTTCGTTTCTTTTCATGGCTGAGTAATATTCCATTGTATATATGTGCCACATCTTTATCCATTCATCTGTTGATGGACACTTAGGTTGCTTCCCTGTCCTGGCTATTGTAAATAGTGCTGCAATGAACATTGTGGTACATGACTCTTTTTGAGTTATGGTTTTCTCAGGGTATATGCCCAGTAGTGGGATTGCTGGGTCCTATGGTAGTTCTATTTTTAGTTTTTTAAGGACCCTCCATACTGTTCTCCATAGTGGCTGTATCAATTTACATTCCCACCAACAGTGTAGGAGGGTTCCCTTTTCTCCACACCCTCTCCACCATTTATTGTTTGTAGATTTTTTGATGATGGCCATTCTCACTAGTGTGAGGGTGATACCTCACTGTAGTTTTGATTTGCATTTCTCTAATGGTTGGTGATGTAGAGCATCCTTTCATGTGTTTGTTGGCAATCTGCATATCTTCTTTGGAGAAATGTCTATTTAGGTCTTCTGCCCATTTTTGGATTGGATTGTTTGTTTTTTTTTTGATATTGAGCTGCATGAGCTGCTTGTATATTTTGGAGATTAATCCTTTGTCAGTTGCTTCATTTGCAAATATTTTCTCCCATTCTGTGGGCTGTCTTTGGATGAGATTTGAAGAAGATCAAATAAAGATATCTTTGTGAATGGAGTCTTCCAGGGGATGACCAGATAGGTCAAATAATGGCAGTGCTCTGGGAAAGAGAAGCCCCATAGAGTGGCTGCCAAGCTTCTGGTTTTCACCATGATCATGGGTTGTTGCTTTCCAAGGATACTACAGAGCTGGAGAGTGGGGGATGAGAATAGGGCAAGTTAAAATGCCACAGAACTCACTGTATTTCCTGAGATTCAGTCACTTGTTTTGAACAAATGCTCCATGGATTGCTACAAGCCTTTGGTTAATTTCCAGAGTTCTAAAAAAGTTGATTTTGGCAAATTTTACCGGTGTTCTCATTGCTTTTATGTAGGAGAGGTTTTTCAGATGTCTTTACTCTTCCATTTTCACTGATGTCACCCCTGCACTGTTATTTCTATGTTACATTCTCACCATTTTCTAATCTCTCAGTCGTATTTACTGTTTTATTGAGTCCCTGCCCCTCACCCCTCTTAAAGATTGGAGCCTGTGTCCTCCTTATCCAGTCTTTTGACATTCTCCCTGGGCCTACAGCATGGCTTTTATCCTAAACATTTTGGATTGGATTCACTGTTTTCTAGATACAGTGCCTTGTTCTGTCTTGCTTTGACCTTCATTTTCCTGGAAAACTTTTGTAAGTAATTTCTTAAGAAAGTGATATGTGAAAAGAAATAGGTACGTATTCTTGCATTTTTGAAATGTCTTGTTCTTGCCTTCACTCTTGATTGATAGTTTGGCTAGGTATTGAATTTTAGCTTTAAAACTTTTCCTCAAAAAATTTGAGGGCATTGGTCCTTTGTGTTTCTGTCTGTTATTTATTGCCACAACAATGATGAATAACAAAGTACCTTAAATAAGTCCAAACATTTATCATTGCTCCCAATTCTGTGAGTTATCTGGGCAATTCTTTTAGTCTCAGTTGGGATACTTATGAGTGTGGTCTGTTAAGAGTAGCTCTGTGACTGCTGATTTTAAATGGAATCACATATTTGGGAATTGGCTAGCTGTAGGCTGGTCTAGGATGACTTCATCTGGAGTGACTCAGCTATTTTCCATATCATTCTCTTATTCTCCCTCCATGTTAGCCTGAATATGTTCTCATGACAGTAGCAGGGATCCAAGAAAAAAGCTGAACACATACAAGCTCCTTTTCAAATCTCTTTTGCTAATAACTCATTGGTCAAAGCAAGTCATGTAGTTAAGCTAAGAGTCAGATGAGAGAAGACTACAAATTTACAAGGCAAAGGGTTTGATATGGTGAGATTATTATTTTGAGCCAGTAATGTGCTTAATTTATTACGGTGTTCTAGTATATAATGTGGCTGATGAGAAGTCTTGTGCCAGTCTAATTCTTATCCTTTTGTTTTTGTTTAGGATTTACTCTTTATCCTTGACCTAAAATTTCAGAATGGTGCATCTAGGTACATTTAAAAAATATTACTAAGAAGTAATTTTAATGTATACTTGGTGGATACTTTCAATCTGAAGATTTGTCCCTAAACCCTGAAATTATCCCCTTTGATAACTTTTTTTCTCATCATTTTCTTTTTACACTTTGAAGTTCCCATTAATTGAATCTGCTGGATTTGTTCTGCGTGTCTCCTGTCTTTCATAGAGTCCATGTTTTGGTCTTCTTATTCTGGGAGATTACCAAAATTTTGTTTTCCAGTCATTATACCAAATATTTATTTTGGCTATTTAAAAAAATTTCTAAAAGCGCTTTCTTGTTCTCTTCCTTTTTCATTGCTTTCTATTTTAGTGTTATGGATGTAATTTCTGAGTAAATTATAAATTTTCTTTTGTCTTTTAAATTTTTTTCTTCTATACCTTGAATTATTTGTTTCTACCAAGATCTTAAAATTGTTTTTTTTTTTTTCTCTTTTTTTTTTTGGGGGGAGGTGGGGAGGTCTTTCTGTTTTATAAAGTTGGTTCTCCTCATATATATACCTGGTAGTCCTTAGTTTTCCATTTACATTCCTGATTAAAGTATAGGATAACTGGCATGTGCCTCCTTTATTATTTTATGCATAGCTTTATTTTCTAAATTTCTTTATTTAAATGTCTTCTCTGAATGACCATTTTTACCAAGAGTCTATGTGGAGTGAGTAGTTTTCATCACCTGTCTTGCTTTAAGACCAAGGGATGGAGTAAGGTTAGTGCTGAGGACAGAATAGCCCCTACTCAAACATATGGGAAATTTTTATCCTTTCTGTGGCACACTGGACACTTTATTGTTTTGTATAGTTAAGTCTTCCTGTCTCTTAGCTCTCTAACTAGATTAAAGTGTGGGAACACTATTATATACATACTTTACCTCACAAAATTCTGCTTTGGCCAAGACAGTTGTGTAATTACATTGATTAATTAACCTGTTGCCAGAAGACTTTAATACTTGAGCAAGCTTCCCTTTCTTGCTAGAAAATGTTAACTGATGTTAACTTACTTGGTTAAGAATAAAAAAAACTCACTTCCAGTTTTACTCTAAGTTGTTTTTCTTACTAGAATCCCCTAATTAGTTTAGGTATTTCACATTCCAATAACTAAATTTATTTTGCAACTTCGGAGTTTCCTGGGATTTCCCATAGAGTCAGAGATATCTGCAGAATAATCTGGGAAAATTTTTGAAGTAGAAGAAGGAGTACGTGAACATCTACTGAAATTCTCATTAACTGTACTTAGAAACTGAACTTTATCGATTAAAAATTAGTTTCAATCTCTGTATGATATGTACCCCTGGAAATCTTCAAATCAGTATTTTCTAAGTTTTTGTTTCTCTTTTTTGTAAAGTTTATTTTGGAAAATTTCCATAATACAAATGTAGAGAGTATTATCATTAACTTAAATATCCATCACCCTGAATTATCAACAGTTCCCAATTTTGTTGCTTCTACTCCCTGCTACATTTTTTCTTCTGGAGTATTTTAAAGCAAATTTTAGTCATCATTTCATTTCACCTGTTTTTTTCCTTCATAATCACTATGCCATTTTCAAACCAAACCAAATTTAAATCTCTTAATGTCATCTAATAGTACATAGTTCAGGGCTTCCCTGGTGGCGCAGTGGTTGAGAGTCCGCCTGCCGATGCAGGCGACACGGGTTCGTGACCCGGTCCGAGAAGATCCCACATGCCGCTGAGTGGTTGGGCCCGTGAGCCATGGCCGCTGGGCCTGCGCGTCCGGAGCCTGTGCCTCGTAACGGGAGAGGCCGCCAACAGTGAGAGGCCCGTGTACTGCAAAAAAAAAAAAAAAAAAAAAAAATAGTACATAGTTCAATTTTCCTTGTATCTCAGAAATGTCTTTTTTACTTTTTAGAATTAGGATTCAAGCAAGACACATTCACTACATTTGGTTATTATGTAAGTTCCTATCCTATCTTTCGGAGTTCTGACTCCTTGTTTTTTTTCCTTATCAGTGTTGTGTTAGGGCACTGGTTCTCAGTTTTTGTGGGTTTTTTTTTTTTTTTTTTTTTTTTTGCCTCAGGACTCCTTTACTCTCTTAAAAATTATGGGGGACTCCAAAGAGCTGTAATTTATGTGAATTATTTATAATTTAATTTGTTTTTAATTTATTGAGTTAATATTTACCAATTAGAAAATAAAACAAATTTAAAACATATATTAATAAAAATATTTTAAATAATTTTTTTCATTAAAAATAATAATAGTAAACCCATTGCATGTTAACATAAATAAAAATTTTATGAAAAATAATTATTTTCCAAAACAAAACTGATTTAGTGAGAAGTACAATAGCACTGTTTTACACTTCTACAAATCGCTAATGTCTGGCTTACTAGAAGGCAGCTAGATTCCACATCTGCTTCTGCATTCAAACTACTGCATTATGTTAATTTGATTGAAGAAATACATATGACTACATATATATGAAGAAATATATATATATATGAAGAAAATCTAGCCTTCATACAGTTATGAAGTCCTGTAGCTTTTTTTTTTATGGATATTTATTTATTTTTACTTTTAATTTTTGACTCATATTTCTATTTTTTTTTTGTTTAACTTTTTATTTTATATTGGAGTATAGCTGATTAACAATGTTGTGATAGTTTCAGGTGCACAGCAAATCGACTCAGCCATACATATACATGTATCCATTCTCCCCCGACTCCCCTCCCATCCAGGCTGCCACATAACATTGAGCAGAGTTCCCTTTGCTATACAGTAGGTCATTGTTGGTTATCCTTTTTAAATATAGCAGTGTGTAAATGTCAATTCCAAACTCCCTAACTAACCCTTCCCTCCACCCTTCCCCCCCCCCCCGTAACCATAAGTTCATTCTCTAAGTCTGTGAGTCCGTTTCTGTTTTGTAAATATGTTCATTTGTATCATTTCTTTTTATTTTTAAAAATTTTTTATTAATTTTTTTCATTTCTTTTTAGATTCCACATATAAGCGATATCTTACGATATTTCTCTTTCTCTGTCTCTGAAGTCCTGTAGCTTTTGAAGAACTCCATAGTATTCTTTTCAGACAATAAAAGTGCAAAAGCAAATAATATCTCAGTGTTATTCTAAAGATAGTCTTGACCTGCCAGATCACATAAACAGGTCTCAGGGACCCTGGGCTTCTACTCCTTACACTGAGCCACGATGGCTCCCCCATCTCATAGAGGTGCTTGTCTTACTCTGCTCCATCTAATAGCTCTAGGACTGTGGTGTTTGGGAAGAAGCGAGAGCAGGACAGAACAGAAATCTTGAACTTTATGTATAAGTATTGAGGTTTATTATAGTACTGAAGAGTTAATTCTGAAACTTGTATGCGTATCACGTTGAGAGAGTGAGTAAAAATATTGATGTTGGGAACAAGGGTTCTTGCTGTAAGAAAAAGGAGAGACAAATGTAGAATTGGGAAGGTGAGGAAGAATCTTGTGCTTTAATGAAGTTGAATTGGGGATATAAGTATGAACTAATCAATATGAATTTATAATGTTTAAAAAATGTATTTCCTAATTCTGTCCAGTAGAAGGGCATAGAAGCAATAGCATCATAGTAACAATTTTACTTGTGCCCAGATCTTGTCTTCTGAATCCCTGCTTTTGAGAAATGCCTGATTACAGTCCTGGGAAAGGAGGGCACAGGTGAGCCTTAAACACCTTGTGGTGCCAGCAGGCTGAGATGCGTGCAATGACAGGTGGGACCCCCAAAGGATATGGGAGCTACCTGGAGGGTCTCCCACTGGACTTAAACTATCTGTGTTTTACTATTACTTAGCTATTTTATATTTGTCCATATTTATCAAGTCCTTGTATCTGTGACTCTTTACACAAATGTGAAACAAATTTGCAAGTAAGCAAATAATATTATAAAATCAAATATAAGTCAATGACCTGTTTTAATATGCATATTTTGTTGAAACTAAATTACCTTTTGTTAGGTGTAATATATTTACTTTGTGTGTTTGAGCTTCAGTTCTACAGATGCAGAGGATGCCTGCGTATATAAGTATGTTGTACAGAATAGCGTTAATAATTTCAAAGCTTTTAAAATAGTTCATTATAATCAGTTCACCCTTCATCAAAACTCTACCAAGGAACAACCCTAGATGTCACTGTCAATAATATATCATTTTAACTCGAAAGCTTCCATGTTTATTCAAGACAAGATTAGCATTGTGTTGTTATTGAATTCTATATTACAATGGCATCTAATCAAATTACTGGAGAAGAAAAATATCTGAAGTTCTTGATTTTTGCAGATGTTGAAAATGGTAATAGTTCACACACTGAGCCTGCTCTCAGACTGAGGCCTATCTGTAAATACTGGAAGTGATTTGTACACCCCATTTAAAAATGACATGACTGTAACTCAGGTTTCCCTATTCCTTTTCTTAATCCCTAGCTAGAAATTTTAAACTGTTGAAAACTTCTATTTCTCCCTTGATGGATGTGAGTACATTTAGATCTTAAGTCCATGTTTATGTTATTTCTCATAATTTGTGACAATTAAATTAGTACCTTTCTTCACCATACCATGGTGTTCTTATATCAAATTGGCTTCAATGTTAGTACCTTAAACTGAAGTCTGTTTCTGTGAAAGACATGCTTTTCAACTATAGATTCTCTTGGTAAAAGGAAATTGTCTTTATAACTGATAAAAATAATTCAATACAAAAACAATGCAGAACAGTTAGCTTGACACTAGGTCTTACCAAACGATAGCAGTTAGCCATGCTTATTCCCACATACAAAGTTAAGTTCTGTGACTTTAGGTGGTCCTTGGTGCTCCCATAATCATTATTCTTGGGGAGGCAGGATTCATCTTTGAGGTGGCTTTTTGGATGATACAGGATATATTCACGTAATTTTTAAAGTTGCCAAATAAAAAAATAAGCTTTAAAAACATTCCTAGAGCACTTGTAGACAGTCCACAGTATCCTCTTACCCCCACCAACCCACCGGCCCCCCCCACCCCCAGAGAAAAATAAGACTTTTGGAAACACCCAAATGATGGATTTGGAACAATGTTTGGGAAAGGTGTAAATTAGGCCTGTTTTCTCTTGGTCATAATCCAGATTTCCAATTAATTTGATAGAAGCACTTCCAGTTGACATTCATTCACCAATTTTCTGTATTTGCTGCAGTTTTTTCCCCTCTTAAAGGCTGTTTTCAATACTGATAGCATACTGAGCCTGTTCACGTAAGCTGTAGGCTACTTTCTATTTTTATTTTTTTTTTTGCTGTGTTGGGTCTTCATTTCTGTGCGAGGGCTTTCTCTAATTGTGGCAAGCGGGGGCCACTCTTCATCGCGGTGTTCAGGCCTCTCACTATCAAGGCCTCTCTTGTTGCGGAGCACAGGCTCCAGACGCGCAGGCTCAGTAGTTGTGGCTCATGGGCCTAGTTGCTCCGCGGCATGTGGGATCTTCCCAGACTATGGCTTGAACCCGTGTCCCCTGCATTAGCAGGCAGATTCTCAACCACTGTGCCACCAGGGAATCCCTGTAGGCTACTTTCTATCACAGCCGTATACTTCTGCTACCACCGATGAAATTGTTTGTTCTAAAATCTTTTTATTCCAGTTTTTAAATTTTATACAATCTATGTTTATTATATTATAATTATATAATCTTATTAGACACTGTATACATCAATGAAACAAATATTGGACGGAGAATTATTTCTAGGAAAACTAAGATGAATGCTTTGGATGTTGATAAAAACATGGCACTGTGCTTGCTGCCTAATTAGGTGTGAATGAGAGAATTGAGATCAGAAGGAAGGATCATACTAATCTAGAAAACATTTTCACTTAAACTGCTTGACAAGGGACCCTGTATTCTTTCCTGCCCTGAGACTGATTGGGAATTTAATGTGATGTTGTGATAATTTTCCTTATATCTGAAGATTGGTTAAATAAATGTGTACTTTCATGTTTTAGGTAAAATGCTTAAATTACTAATCAATTTGTGATTGTCCCCATCAACCAACTTTTCTTTAGCCAGCCATCTACTGGTCCTGAGTATATCAAATCATCCCATTACCTAAATCTTTAGTCCTAGATGGAAAATAAACCGTGATGCTAGGATATTTATTCCATTTTCTTAGATGAGCTTTTATAACATGTCCTAGTGTTTGCTTTTTTAAAAAAAAATTTATTAAGAAGATGACATATATCTATCTGGTTCCTGAGAAGGGAAAGGAAGAAATTAGAAAAGACTACTGCAGTTATCCAAAAGTTTTGTAGAAGTGTCATTGTTCTTTATTCACAGTAGATGCACAGGAAAGACTTGATTCATTCCAAAAGTAGAGTAGAGCCAAGATATTTGGTTTTTTTAATTAATTAATTTTATTTATTTATTTTTGGCTCTGTTGGGTCTTTGTTGCTGCGCATAGGCTTCTCTAGTTGTGGTGAGCAGGGGCTACTCTTTGTTGCGGTGCGCGGGCTTCTCATTGCAGTGGCTTCTCTTGTTGTGGAGCACAGGCTCTAGGCGCGCTGGCTTCAGTAGTTTTGGCACATGGGCTCAGTAGTTGTGGCTCGCGGGCTCTAGAGAGCAGGCTCAGTAGTTAGAATTGAAAAGAGCCTGAGTTAGAATTTTCTTAAAGCCCCCTTTGTGTAATGTAGTTTTTGAAGAAATAGACTTTATTTTTTAGAGCAGTTTTAGATTCACAGAAAAATTGAGTGGAAAGTACAGAGTTCCCATATATCTGCTGCCTCTACACACGCATAATCTCCCTCAGTATCAACATCCTGCACCAGATGGTTACATTTGTTACAACTTATGAACCTATATTGACAAATATCTATAGTCAACATCTATATAGTCTTGGTGCTGTACATTCTGTGGGTTTGGAAAATGTATAATATCATGTATCCACCATTATAGTATCATACAGTGTAGTTTCACTCTACTAAAAATCCTCTGCGCTCTGCCTAGTCATCCTTCCTTCCCCCCTCCTCCCAGCAACCACTGATCTTGTTACTGTCTCCTTAGTCTGCCTTTTCCAGGATGACATATAGTTGGAATCATACAGTATGTAGCTTTTTCAGATTGGCTTCTTTTACTTAGTAATATGCATTTAAGTTCCTCCAGGTCAGGCTTCCCTGGTGGCGCAGTGGTTGAGAGTCCGCCTGCCGATGCAGGGGACATGGTTCGTGCCCTGGTCTGGGAGGATCCCACATGCCACGAAGCAACTAGGCCCGTGAGCCATGCGTGCTGAGCCTGCACGTCGGGAGCCTGTGCTCTGTGACGGGAGAGGCCACAACAGTGAGAGGCCCGCGTACCCAATAAGTTCCTCCAGGTCTTTATGTGGCTTGTTAGCTCTTTTCTTTGCAGTGTTGTATAATAGTCTGTGGTCTGGATGGGCCTCAGTTTATTTATCCATTCACCTACTGAATGCTTGGTTGCTTCCAAGTTTGGGCAATGTTGAATAAAGTGGCTGTAAGTATCTGTGTGCAGGTTTTTGGCTGTATATAAGTTTTCAACTCCTACGGATAAATACTAAGGAGTGAGATTGCTGGATCATATGGTAAGAGTATGTTTAATTGATAAGAAACTGCTGTCTTCCAAAGTGGCTGTAGCAGTTTACATTCCCACCAGCAATGAATGAGAGTTACTAGTGAGATGCATTTTTAAGTACATTTATTTTAAAATTTATAACAACCTTATAAAATGGGTATTAATGAGGTTAACATGCAAAAGTGATCAGACTCAAGGAGACTGACTATCCTGAGGCTAAGAAACTAGCCTGGGGGCTTCCCTGGTGGCACAGTGGTTAAGAATCCACCTGCCAATGCAGGGGACACGGGTTCAAGCCCTGATCTGGGAAGATCCCACATGCCGCGGAGCAACGAAGCCCGTGTGCCACAACTACTGAGTCTGCGCTCTAGAGCCTGTGAGCCACAACTACTGAGCCCACGTGCCACAACTGCTGAGCTCATGTGCCACAACTAATGAAGCCCGTGTGCCTAGAACCCATGCTCTGCAACAAGAGAAGCCACTGCAGTGAGAAGCCCACGCACCACAAAGAGTAGCCCCTGCTCGCTGCAACTAGAGAAAGCCTGTGTGCAGCAACGAAGACCCAATGCAGCCAAAAATGAATAAATAAATAAAAATTTAAAAAATGAATAAAATCTATCTGAAAAAAAAAAGAAAAAAAGAAACTAGTCTGAAGTCTATTCTAGTTCAAAAGTTTGCATTATTTCTTTTGTGCCTTAATGACTCTGCTAAATATAAGCCATGAAGGACACATAAAACATTTATAAATGTTTTAAGTTGAACTGTTAAGGTTCAACTTAAATGTATTAAGTTGAACTGTTTTTTTCTAAATGATCTTGAAACATTATAATTAGACCTTCCATGCACTACTCTATATACGTTGAAACTGAGGTCTAGCTTGCTTAAGTGATAGAGTCATGGTGACACAGCTAACTAGTAGTAGGGCCAATTTTGTCCCAAGGTCTCTTGACTTTGGATATTAGCACTGGTAAGACTGATTTTCAAATATTGCTTATGGGATTGTCTTGCTACATTATATTGACTTTTATTTTTAAAAAGTTTTTTTTTCTCCTTAAGATTCAATCCTTTTTATTTAAATTAGCTTTAACATCTGTTTTAACAAGGAAAAATTTCTAAAGTGAAAATATGCCTTTCACCTTTCTAGTTTATATGAGTATTTTTTCCTACATTTCTTTTACTTTTAAAAAGTTTGGTTCAATTGGATTTTTTTAAACAATGTTTTGCTCTATTTGGTCATATATATTATTAAATTTCCAGATAAATTCATATCTGAATAACTTGGAAAACTTGAGCATTTTAAAGTGAGAACTGACACAGAAAGGTGTATGTGTCATAAAAACAAAGAGAATTTATTCTAGTTGCCACAATAGATCGTTTCAGTTATTTATAGCTCCTCCAATGTAGTTGGTACTTAAATAACAACACAATGTTCATCGTCCTACTCCTGCTTTTCTACTGCTCTCTGCTCCTTGCATCCAGGTTCAACATACATTCATTGGTCATCTATTAATACTTTGTGCCAGGCTTCATGTGAGTGAAAGTATATGACATAGTGTGTATGTACTCAGCTCTTTATTGCAACCCTGCAGAATGGACATGAAACTCACAGGAAAATAATATGGCTTCCTTTCTGTTCTTTAACTATTAATTACTCCATGAATGTTTTCCTTCTTGCTAATGGTTCAATCGTTTCTTACTTTAATTTTCAATACTGTCTTACTTTAATTTTCATGTTTTACCTCCTCAACTATATATGGCATAATTTTCCTCCCATAAAATGTATCCTACCATGATTGATCCCTTGGTTTACTGAACCTCAAAAAGATACTACACCAATTTCTTTTACAGCTCCTGTGTTTCAGCTATATGTCGTCCAAGCCAGCACATTTCTACCGCATAGCATTTGATCAGCACATTAGGATTACAAATACATTATGGGAAAGAACTTTAGTAATGATGATGGTAAGCATCACTTAAAAGTAACTTTTAGATAAAAACTAAAAAATAATTAATTGATGATTATTATGATATGTTAAAGAATCTTAAGTAAAAAAGATGAATTTTCTATTGGAAGAGTGAGCTAGAAAGGGAAGTTTAGTGCTGGTACCCACTCTACTCTCAAACCCAGATGAGTTTAGTTCCCCACTTGATTATTAGTTAGGAGGCAAGCAGTGTGCTTGAAACTCTGTCTTTTCTAACCTCATCTCCTTCATGGATGTCTTGGAGACAAGTTCTTATGGTTCTGTGTCCTTCTCACCCCTCAAGCTAGGTGTTGCTTGGCTGTTATGCTATTATAGTCCAGGGACTTTAATTCTCAATCTGACTATGAGTACAATTTAGTAGATGTATAGTGTGTCTAAACTAGTTGGTAGCATTGGGGTGAAGGCAATCCATTTCTCGGACCAAAGGTAGGTCTCCCTAAAACTTAATTTTTACACTGTTGCAAGAGAAACAAGTGTGCCCGTTGTTATACAAGGGAAGTAGATGATTTTGAAAACACTATTATCTTTTTTTTTTTTTTTTTGCGGTATGCGGGCCTCTCGCTGTTGTGTCCTCTCCTGTTGCGGAGCACAGGCTCTGGACGCGCAGGCTCAGCGGCCATGGCTCACGGGCCCAGCCGCTCCGCGGCGTGTGGGATCTTCCTAGACCGGGGCACGAACCTGTGTCCCCTGCATCGGCAGGCGGACTCTCAACCACTGCACCACCAGGGAAGCCCCACACTATTTTTATGAGTTTTTTCCACTTAGAAAAATGGAAAAAATTGTGTGTATTTGTACATATATAACTGTATTCTTCTCATCCCTTGTACCCTCTCCCAAATATGGTTACACCCTTTGCTATTTTGCCCTGTAATCTTACTATTCCTCCAGTTAGATATCCTGTAATGTGCTTTATACATCTTGAATCTCTACTGCCTCATACAAAAGCTTGTAAACATCCCCATCCCACACTGTTCTCTCCCCCACTTCTCTTCTTCATGTCTTCTTCCAAGGACTAATCCCTCTTCCCACTACATATTCTATTAATTACATTATATTATGGCTGTTGGTTTAGCTATCTAGCCTAAATGGGTCCCAGAAGAATAGATCCTCTATATCCTTATTCCCTCTTTCTTCAATGCTTAGCACAGTATGTGGTGCAGACACAGAATAGGGACCAAAATGTTAGAATGGAGGATGTGTCTTGTGAGAGAAGATCCTCATTATCTTCAAGTGTGTGGGTACACTCTGAGAGCGTGCTGATATGTGTGTGGACACATGGTTCTTATATTAGCCTTCTGTGACCATAGGAAAAATGTTAAATTTCTTCCTAACCACTTGCAGTACATAAAACATCACAGCTTAACAAAAATCTATGAAATCAGATGTCCAAGGTTTCTTTGTTATGTTCTTGTGGGATAAAAAAAAAAAGAGTTAAGTGGACTCCATTTATCTCATTCTTGAATTAGTAGAATTGAACTAGAAACTTGAAGCACTGGGCTTCCCTGGTGGCGCAGTGGTTGAGAATCTGCCTGCTAATGCAGGGGACATGGGTTCGAGCCCTGGTCTGGGAAGATCCCACATGCCGCGGAACAACTAGGTCCGTGAGCCACAACTACTGAGCCTGCGCGTCTGGAGACTGTGCTCTGCAATAAGAGAGGCCGTGATAGTGAGAGGCCCGCGCACCACGATGAAGAGTGGCCCCGCTTGCTGCAACTAGAGAAAGCCCTCGCACAGAAACGAAGACCCAGCACAGCCAAAAATAAATAAATAAATATTTTAAAAAAATTGAAGCACTAAGTTACTTCAAATTTAGCAAGTATCTTAACATTTTGGAAATAGTATAAGATCCCAATAGTATAGCAGGAGTATTATTCTAGGTTAAGGGTGACATAGGTGATCCTATGGTGTGTGATTACTTAACTGAAGAAAATATACTAGGTTGATATTGAAAATTAAAGCAAAACCTCTCATGAAGCCCTCCATTAACCTGTAAATGGTTAACCCCCAGGTGGGCTCATGCCATTGGCTCTAGCAGCCTCCAGCTTCTCCTTGCGTGTCACAACACAGCCTGAGCCCATGAAGATGCTACACCTATTCTTGGCAGCATTTTACCTGGATTTCTAAGGCTATAAAATGATTTAAGGAAAAATTATGGCATGTGAGAAGGATTCTTAATATGTATACTCTTAGGCATAATAAATAATTTTTCTATAAATTAGTCAAAAAATTTCCTAGTGTCTTCTTTATTTTCAAAGGCAAAGGAAGGGGGCTTCCCTGGTGGCGCAGTGGTTGAGAGTCTGCCTGCCGATGCAGGGGACACAGGTTCGTGCCCCGGTCCGGGAAGATCCCACATGCCAAGAAGCGGCTGGGCCTGTGAGCCATGGCCGCTGAGCCTGCGCGTCTGGAGCCTGTGCTCTGCAACGGGAGAGGCCACAACAGTGAGAGAGAGGCCCGCGTACCGCCAAAAAAAAAAAAAAAAAAAAGGCAAAGGAAGAAAGCTGGTGTCCTTTTTGTATTCTCACATCAACGGTCGTGAGGCATTTTAATTTAAGGGGAAACAAATCTGTGACCCACTTTTAAACAACTGAGACTGATTAACCTTTGTTTAAATTCATCTAATTTAAAATAAACAGCCTGGAAATAAATTAGACATTTTTCGGTAGGAAGTAGAGAAAGGGATCATGTAAATACAGAAAGTGAGAAGAGATGTTAACCGCGTAGATGCTGGTGTGAACTGGGGGAGAGTTTCATTTAAAAAAAGTTCTCTTGGCTCTCGTGTATAGAGATCATACCCCCTTCTCACCCGGTTTCAGTGATGAATTGTTTTTGCACATGAGGGAAATCAAACAGAATCTTGACAAGTGTCTATATTTTACATGTGTATAACTTCACAGAGAAAATACGTGTTTGTTCTTTGTGGAAATTGGGGCTCTCTTTTACCTCCTCCTCCAATGCATAGAGAATCAGTCACAGTGTTAAATACAGGATCCCTGGTCAGGGCTAACCTGTGAGAAACTTCAACCTAAACCCGCAAGCACCTGAATTCTTACTGAGCATGGCATGATGGTGTGTGGCATTCTTCACAGTGGTCTAGTTTGCATAGTTTGGGGCCATGGTGGTACGTAGAGTGTCCTAGATCAGGAGTCAGGAGGCTTGACTTTGTTATTAACAAGTTGTATGACTTGAGCAAGCTATTTAACCTCTGTGTGCCTTAGTCTCTGTTGAAGAATAGAAAAGAGGAGAGGAACCTGTCTTTGTTGAGGTAAAAACTCAATATGAGCAAAACGTGTTTCATTCATATACTTCTATAAAAACTCAAGTAGAATTAAGACATCAGCATTGAAGAGGTTGGCTTAGGTGATGATGCTGTTATGAATTTCCATGGCAACACAACATACTAAGTTTTATCTTTAAAAATTGTTGTGTCCATAAATCGAATGCCCTTACAGAATAAACGATTATGCATTTTGTTGATAGAACGTAGTGTGCTGCTAATTAGTTGAGAAATCTTTTAACTTTTGTGGGCATATATTTAGTGCTTACCGAATATCTGATTAATCTATCCAATAGTTAGCATTTTATATCACTAATATGATTGCTTTTCAGTTAGCCAAGATTAGTTTCAGCTTGAAACCAAGAACTCAGACTATTGTATATTGACTTCTTTTTTTTTTCTTTTTGCTTTAACTTACTTATTCTAACTTTTGTTAGATGAATGTCATTTAACCAATCCTTTTTTAGGCTTTTCTTCACAAATATTTCAAACTATAGCTTTTGTTTTATATCTGTGTGAAACTTATCAAAGACTTTTGAAGTATAACTCAGCATATGATTAATTATTAGCACTCTGTTGATAAGGGAACCAAGAGTAAATTGATTTAATCTATTAAAGGGAAAGTTGGGATTTATATAAGAGAAAGTGGCAAAGAAGAAAAAATATAGATCTTTCAGAAACAACAAATTGTTTTCTTGGGCAAGATGTGGACAAGTTGATAGTAAGCAAAGAGATGTTTCTTTTCAATTGCTCATGGATTCTCCGGAAGACCTTAGATGTTTCACTATAACAAGTTGCTCTGCATTCTATTAGTGTCCTACATTAGCATCTCAATCTCGGTTTTGCTAGGTGTGCTCCATTTCTCTCATTACCATTTTTCACAGTCAGTCACTTTTTTAATATATCCCCAGTGCATAGCTGTCTTAGTTTTCTATTGTTGCTGAAACAAATTACCACAAAATCTGTTACTTAAAGCAGCAGTAATTAATTGAATTATAGCTGACATAAAACATTATATTAGTTTTGGGTGTACAACATAATGATTCAATATATGCATATGTTGCAAAATGATCACCATGTCTGGTTACCATCCATAACCACATATAGTTCCAAAATTTTTTCAGTGTGATGAGAACTTTTTAAGATCTACTCTCTTAGCGACTTCCAAATATACAACTGCTAACTATAGTCACCATGTTGTACATTACACCCCAGGACTTAATTATTTTTGTAAATCAAAGTATGTGTTTTTTGACCCTCTTCATACATTTCACATGCTCTCACCCACTGTCTCTGGCAGCCACCAATCTGTTCTCTGTATCTATGAGTTCAGTATTTTTTTTTTTTTTACTTTTTTGATTTTAATTTTGGCCATGCCCCATGACATGTCAAGCAGGGATTGAACCCAGGCCCTTGGCAGTGAGAGCACAGAGTACTAACCACTGGACTGCCAAGGAATTCCCAGTATTTTTTTTTTTAGATTCCACTTAAAAGAGAGATCATATGGTATTTGTTCTTCTCTGTCTCTGACTTATTTCACTTAACAAAGGGCCCTCAAGTTCTATCCATGTTATTGCAAATGGCAGGATTTCATTCTTTTTTAATGGCTGAATAATATTCTGTTGTGTATGTGTGTGTTATACAAATATATGCATTTATATATACATGTGTGCCTATATATATATAGGCATTTTCTTTTCCATTCATTCTTTGATAGACACTAGGTTGTTTCCTTTTCTTCGCTATTGTAAATAATGTTGCAATATACACATGGGGATGTGTTTCCTTTTCTTCGCTATTGTAAATAATGTTGCAATATACACATGGGGCTGTGTATATCTTTTCGAGTTAGTGTTTTTATTTCCTTTGGATAAATACCCAGAAGTGGGATTTCTGAATCATATAGTAGTTTTATTTTTAATTGTTTGATAAACTTCCATATTGTTCTCCATAGTGGCTGTACCAATTTATATTCCAACAGTGCACAAGGATTCCCTTTTCTCCACATCCTTGCCAACCCTTGTTTTCTCTTGTCTTTTTGATAATCACCATTCTAATAGATGTGAAGTAATATTCCATTGTGGTTTTGATTTGCATTTCACTGATAATGAGTGATGTTCAGCATATTTTCATGTACTTGTTGGCCATATGTATGACTTCTTTGGGAAAATATCTATTCAGTTCTTCTGTCTATTTTTAATCAGATTTTTTTGGATGTAAAGTTGTGTGAGTTCTTTATGTATTTTGTGTATTAAACCCTTATTAAATATATGATTTGCAAATACTTTTTCCTATTCCATAGGTTGCCTTTTCATTTTGTTTATGGTTTCCTTTACTGTGCAGAAGTTTTTTGATTTTTATTTATTATTTTTAGGTTTAGCAACACAGAATTTATTTTTGGGTTGGATTTCCAGGGCTTTTACATAAAACAAACAAAGAAAATGACAACTATGTCAAGTATGAATATGAGCTTGCTCTGGCTTTCACAAGACATAAGGAGTTCAGTCTGCTTCCCTTTGGTTACTAAATTATAGGCAGGCACATGATGTACTGGAAAGAAAACTAATTTGGAAATCAGGAGGCTCCGATCTGGCATTTATCTTAGTCTGGGCTCTGTAACTTTGAATGAGTTGCTTCCGTTCTTTGGAACCTAGTTTCTTTTTTATAATGGAAGCAAAATTGTTAAAACTTTCTTTTTTTTAATTGAAGTATAGTTGGTATACAATATTATATAGGTTACAGGTGTAAAATATAGTGATGAACAATTTTTAAAGACTATACTCCATGTATAGTTATTATAAAATATTTGCTATAGTCCATGTGTTGTACAATATATCTTTGTAGCTTATATTATACCTAATAGTTTGTAGCTCTTAGTTCCCTACCCCTATATTGTCCCTCCGCCTTGCCTCTCCTCACTGGTAACCACTAGTTTGTTCTCTATATCTGTGAGTCTGCTTCTGTTTTTATTATATTCACTAGTTTGTTGTATTTTTCAGATTCCACATATATGTGATATCATACAGTATTTTTCTTTGTCTGATTTATTTCACTTAGCCTAATGCCCTCCAGGTCCATCCATGTTGCTGCAAATGGCAAAATTTTATTTTTTTAATGACTAAGTAGTATTCCATTGTATATATGTATATATACCAGATCTTCTTTACCCAGTCATCTGTTGATGGTTACTTAGGTTGCTTCCATGTCTTGGCAATTATAAATAATGCTGCTATGAACATTGGGGTGCATGTATCCTTTCAAATTAGTGTTTTTGCATTTGTTTTGTTTTGTTTTGGATATAAACCTGGGAGTGAAATTGCTAGGTCATATGGTAATTCTATTTTTAGTTTTTTGAGAAACCTCCATACTGTTTTCCACAGTGGCTGTACCAATTTACATTCCAACCAATAGTGAATGAGAATTCCCTGCCAAAGCTTTTCAGTTTGATATAGTCCCACTTTACTTCTGCTTTTGTTGCCTGTGCTTTTCATGTCAAATCCAAAAAATCATCACCAGGATTAATGTCAAGGAGCTTATTGCCTATGTTTTCTCCTAGAAGTTTATGGTTTTAGGTCTTAAGATCAATTCTTTAATCCATTTTGAGTTAATTTTGTGTATGGTATAAGATAATGGTCCAATTTCACTCTTTTGCATATGGCTGTCCAGTTTTCCCAACATCATTTTTGAGGAAACCCTTCCCCATTGTATATTCATGGTTTCTTTGTTAAAGATTAATTGACTATATTTGTGTGGGTTTATTTTGGGGCTCTCTATTCCTTTCAATTGATCTATTTGTCTGTTTTTATGCCAGTACCATACTGCTTTGATTACTATAACTTTGTAATCAGGAAATGTGAGGCCTCCAGCTTTGTTCTTCTTTCTCGAGATTGCTTTGGCTCTTAGGGTTCTTTTTCAGTTCCATACAAATTTTAGGCTTTTTTCTATTTCTGTGAAAAATGCCATTGGAATGTTGATAGGGATTGCACTGAATCTGTAGATTGCTTTGGGTAGTATGGACATTTTAAAAATATTAATTCTTCTGCGTAAGCATGGAATATCTTTCCATTTATTTGTATCTTCAGTTTCTTTCATTAGTGTTTCACAGTTTTCAGGGTACAGATCTTTCACCTCCTTGGCTAGATTTAGTCCTAAGTGATTTATTCTTTTTGACGCTATTGTAAATCAGATTGTTTTCTTAATTTCTCTTTCTGGTAGTTTGTTATTAGTATATAGAAATGACACAGATTTTTGTATATTGATTTTGTTTCCTGCAACTTTACCAAATTCATTTATTAGTTCTAACAGGTTTCTTTTTTGTAGAGCCTTTAGAGTTTTCTGTATATAAGATCATGTTGTCTGCATAAATGACATTTTTACTTCTTCCTTTCTGATTTCCATGGCTTTTATTATCTTTTTTCTTGCCTAATTGCTTTGGCTGGACTTCAGATAATATGTTGAATAAAAGCGGTGAGAGTAGGCATTCTTGTTTTGTTCCTGATCTTAGAAAAGCTGAACGCTTTCACCACTGAGTATGATGTTGGCTGTAGTTTTGTCATATACGGCCTTTATCATGTTGAAGTATGTTTCCTCTGTACCTATCTTGTTGAGAGTTTTTACCATATATGCATGTTGAATTTTGTCAAATGCTTTTTCTGCACCTTATCTTGACATGATCATATAATTTTTATCCTTCATTTTGTTAATGTGGTATATGACATTGATTTATGGATATTGAATCATCCTTGCATCCCTGGAATAAATCACACTGGATCATGGTGTGTGATCCTTTTAATGTATTGTTGAATTTGGTTTGCTAATATTTTATTGAGGTTTGTTCCATCTATGTTCATAAGGGATATTGGCCTGCAATTTTCTCTTTTTGTAGTGTCTTCACTGGTTTTGGTATCAGGGTAATGCAGGCCTTATAAATTGAGTTCAGAATTGTAAAACACAAATATTTTATAGTTCTATAGGTCAGAGTTTGAAAGGAGTCTGCAAGGCTGTGTTCCCTTCTGGAGACTCAGAGGGGGTTGATTAATTTCTGTTCCCTTCCCAGATTCTAGAGGTTGTCTGCATTCTTTGGCTCATGGCTACATCACTCTGACCTCTGCTTCTATCATCATATCTCTTTCTCTGACTCAGATACTCCTGCTTTCCTCTTATAAAGACACTTCTGATTACATTGGGCTCACCCAGAAAATCCAAGGTAAGTTTTCTAAAGATCCTTGACTTAATTACATCTGCAAAGTCTCTTTTGCCATATAAAGTGACATATTCACGGGTTTTGGGGATTACAATGAGGATAGCTTTGGGAGGGTTCATTATTCTGCATGTGTTAACAACACATGACAAGATCCATGGTAGATACAAAGAGGTACAGTTATTATAATAATGTATATAATTACCCAGGAGTGTAAAACAAAAGCTAATGCTATCTTGACATATCAATAATTGATAATTATGCCTTTTATGATGAATAATTCTAAGGCCCATTGACAAAGTAGTTAAAAAGTATAAGTAGACTTTATAATACAGTTCCAGTGAGACCCATCAATGAAATCTTAATGTGCTTTTACTTTCTCCATGAAGATTCATTTATTCACATGTATATATATTTATCGGTTAATAATTAGAATTAAAAAACTATGTGCCAGGTTCTGCTCTCATAGAGGCTTACAATAAAAGGTGGAAGACAAGTATTGATGAAGTTATTACCTTTGTTGATTGATGTGATTACAGATGGCAGTGCTGGAAATGAGAGATGTAGAGGGCTTGATGAGAGTATAAATTGAGTTCCTCACCTGGTATGGGCATCAGGGTAGTTTTCAGAAGTCATAGAGATAAATGGCCAAAATTTCTTGGAAAATAACAGGTTTACCTGTAGGTATTAGTGTTCTAGGCGTTTATACCATGAGAAGGCCAACTATAAAAAGTGTCAATAGCTTTCCCTCATTAATCTATCCATGCAGGGCATGTTCCATTGACAACTTTTGTTATGAGTAAATTCTTCTTGGTTTTCAAGAGTCCTGTGGTGCCATTTTTAGACAATGGTCTTATGAACACAAGGAAAGGAAAAACTGCAATCACTTCAGTGAGCATCAGGTGGTCTGGTGATAGGATAGATATAAAGTTGAAACTGTCATCTTCTCAGGTTACTGCCTCAGTGATGTCAATCACTGCCTGAATACCTCATTAAAAAAAAAGACATTCAGTTTGTGTTATGTATACTCGTCAGTACAAGAAATTCTTGGCTTCTTGGGACATGGGTTTCCTATGGAGTTTTTGCCATGTTGAAGGCAAGGTACCCAGCACAAGGGTACCTTCCCTAATGCCCAGGAGTTTTTGAACCTGACCAGTGCTTCTGAGGAATGTAGACCACTCAGAACTGATGCTCTTTTACCTTATGATATTGAAACTGTCCTTGGGGCCAAAGAATGGTATTTAACTCTGGTGCAACAATTACAACAGAACATATTACTTGCAGATTTGTATATAAATTATTAAGTTCTGGTTGTTACCTGGAATCCTATCTCCATGGCCATGTCTTAATAAACTGTGCTGATGGCATACTTCTTTAAGAGTTGTTTTTTTCAAGATGCACCTATGACTTTATTCTTCTCATTGTACTACAGCTCTTGAAGCTTTTGTTCCAGGCTTTTGTCCTGAGAAATCAGTCACAGGATTATAGATTTGGTGAAACTCACCCAGGAAATTTGACTATTTTAGAACCTACCTTAAGCAGCTTTTCAGGCTGATTACATTTTATGGTTGATTACCTTCAGGCTACTGATTTGAAGAGATGGATGATAGATGACTAATCAGAAAGCTCCTGGAAGACTCTAAGCTTGTATAGACTATACTTCCTCATAAAGATTACATTTTGTGGGGAAACAGACTTTATATTCCCAAAGGTGGCTGCTGCATTGACCTTAGATGTTATTTACTTTCATAGATTTTGTTTTTAAATGTTTGTTTTTAATCTATCTTGACTGTCTGTGGTCACATAAAAGATTTTGGTTTAGATTATTCCAGGAACAGATTTTTTTTTTTAATTGAGGAAGTACTGTTAAGGCGAATCTATGTTTGTTTAAGCCTAAAAACCCATTTTTAATATAGACGTTTTTACTTTGTGCGGGAAATATGCTTCCACACAAATATGTTCGTTATTTATATAGTGGTACTGTTAGACATATGTCTCTATGAAGGTAAAACAAATAACTAATTTCAGAGAATCTAAAAGTTTCTAAAAAAGGGGTTATTTAAGGTTTTGTAAACTTTTATACAAGTTACTTGCTATTAGATAAACATTCTAGGGGAGTATTTTTCTTAGATGATTTTGAGCTCTAATATCCTGCTTTCTGGAAATTCCTGGAGCTTATGAATTTGACATACCAGACAAAGTTATTAAGGAATTTAAAATAGGTTTGTCAGCCTGAGTAAGTGGGAAAATTAAGGAATTTCTTATGTAAAATGCCACACAACTTGATTATTTTCTCTATAGTTTTGGCTCTCTTACAATGAAGTAACTAACAAATGCAACTATAACCACAGGCTTATTTAGGATAAATGCAAAGAGTTAGCTCCTAGCACCCTGTGCTCTTTTTCAGACTAATTATTGCCCCCCCTTTTATTAAGATATAATTGATAAATAAAATTGTGTATATTTAAACTGTACAGTGTGACAATTTGAAATACATATACATTGTGAACTGACTACTACAATCAAGTTAACAAATTTATCACCTCACAGTTACCATTTTTTCCTTTTTAATTTTAATTTTCAGAACTTATTTTATTGAGGCAATGTCAATTTATAACATTATCTAAGTTTCATGTATTCAACATTATATTTCTACTTCTGTACACCCTCCAATATGCTCACCACCAAAAATTTAATTTCCATCCATCACCATACAGTTGAGCCCTATTACTCTGTTCTTTGTATTTGTGTGTTTGTTTTGTTTATTTATTTATTCATTTATTTTTAATAGTTTGTTTTTTACATTCCACATATGAGTGAAATCATACAGTATATGAACCATCTGAAAGAGAAATTAAGAAAACAATCCCATTTACATTAGCATCAAAAAGAATAAAACACACAGGAATAAATTTAACCAAGAAGGTGAAAGATCTGTACCCTGAAAACTATAAAACATTGATGAAAGAAATTGAAGAAGACACAAATAAGTGGAAAGATATCTCATTGTCATGAACTGGAAGTTTTATTATTGTTAAAATGTACCTACTACCTAAAGCAGTCTTCAGATTCAATGCAATCTCTATCAAAACTTCAAAGGCATTTCTCACAGAAATAGAAAAAGCAACCTTAAAATTCACGTGGAACCACAGAAGATCCCTAATAGCCAAAGTAATCTTGATAAAGAAGAACAAAGCTGGAGGCATCATGCTTCCTGATTTAAAGCTCTATTACAAAGCTACAGTAATCAAAAAAAATATGGTACTGGCATAAAACAGACACATAGACCAGTGGAAAGGAATAGAGAGCCCAGAAAAAAAATCCATGCATATATGATCAATTAATCTTTGACAAGGGTGCCAAGAATACACGATGGGGAAAAGATAGTGTCTTCAATAAATGGCATCAGGAAAACTGGACCACTACCTCATACCATACACCAAAACCAACTCAAAATGAATTAAAGACTTAAATGTAAGATCTGAAACCATATAACTCCTAGAAGAAAACATAGGGTAAAATCTTCTTGGCATTGGTTTTGGCAATAATATTTCAGATATGGCACCAAAAGCACAGGCAACAAAAGCAAAATAAACAAGCAAGCCTACATCAAACTAAGAAGCTTCTGCACAGCAAAAGAAACAATCAGTAGTGAAGAGACAGCCTATGGAATGGGAGAAAATATTTGCAAATCAGATATTTCATAAGGGATTAAATATGTAAGGAACTCATACAACTCAATTACAAAAAAAATCCAATTAAAAAATGGTCAAAGGACTTGAAAAGACATTTTTCCAAGGAAGACATGAATGGACAACAGGTACATGAAAAGGCGTTCAATATCACTAATCATCAGGGAAATGAAAATCAAAACCACAACGAGGTATCACTTCACACCTGTTAGGATGGCTATAATAATAATAATAAAAGATAACAAAGGCAGGCAAAGATGTGGAGAAAAAGGGACCCTTGTACACTCTTGGTGGGAATTTATATTGGTGCAGCCACTATGGAGAACATTATGGTGGTTCTTTAAAAAATTTAAAACAGAATTGCCATATTATCCAGAAATCTCATTTCTGTGTATATATCTGAAGGAAACAAAATCAGTATCTCAAAGAGATATCTGCACCCCCATGTTCATTGTAGCATTATTCACAGTAGCCATGACATTCTAACAACCTAAGTGTCCTTTGATGAATGAATGGATAAAGAAAATATGATATCTATATGTCTATATAGCTACATCTTTTGCTGTGATACAACATACAATAAACACATGCCACTTTAAAGATTATTTTTTTCTGTCTTTCAAATGACAATTTAAGGGTTATATCCAATTTGATTTTTTTTATTGGAATATAATTGTTTTACAATGTTGTGTTTCTGCTGTACAATGAAGTGAATCAGCTATATGTATACCTATATCCCCCCCCGCCTTGGACCTCCCGCCCACCCCCGCTCCACCGAGCTGAGCTCCCTGTGCTATATAGCAAGTTCCCACTAGCTATCTATTTTACACATGGTAATGTATTTACCTCAAACCTAATCTCCCAATTCATCCCACCCTCTCCTTCCCCACTGTGTCCACATGTTCATTCTCTATGTCTACACCTCTATTCCTGCCCTGCAAATAGGTTCATCTGTTCCATTATTCTAGATTCCACATATATGCGTTAATATTATGTTATTTGTTTTTCTCTTTCTGTCTTACTTCACTCCATATGACAAACTCTAGGTCCATGCACTCTCTACAAATGACCCAATTTTGTTCCTTTTTATGGCTGAGTAATATTCCATTGTATGTATATACCACATCTTCCTTATTCATTCATTTGTCATTGGACAATTAGGTTGTTTCCATGTCCTGGCTATTATAAATAGTGCTGCAATGAACATTATTAGTACTGTCTCCTGCACTGCTTAGTTCTTACTTTCTAATCCTGCAATGTTAATAAAAAGAGATTCTTGTCTTGAGCTTTAGAAGTAAAGTATTATGTCCCAGTAAGATTGAGAAGCAGTACTCTGTTTTATCAACTAGATTTCAGGCCCTAATGAAACTAAGAACAATGATTCCTTTTGGTAGTGGTTTGTTGGTTGGTTTTTAACACTTGGTTTAGAATAGTTATCTGTACCACGATGGAGGAGTGATAGTGGAGAGTCTGTCACTGTCAGTTAAACTCAAAATTAAAACCATGGGACTTCCATGTTGGCGCAGTTGTTAAGAATCCGCCTGCCAATGCAGGGGACATGGGTTCGAGCCCTGGTCTGGGACGATCCTACATGCCATAGAGCAACTAAGCCCGTGCGCCACAACTACTGAGCCTGTGCTCTAGAGCCCATGAGCCACAACTACTGAAGCTCGTGTGCCTAGAGCCCGTGTTCCGCGACAAGAGAAGCCACTGCAATGAGAAGCCCACGCAACGCAATGAAGAGTAGCCCCCACTCGCCGCAACTAGAGAAGCCTGTGCACAGCAACAAAGACCCAGCTCAGCCAAAAATAAATAAATTTATTTAAAAAAATTAAAAAAAATTTAAAACCATGCAGGTAATTTAAGTGAGTAAATTTTACATTTTGGAAGACACTTGCCCCATGTAAATGTGAGAAATTGCACTAGATAGTCTAAATCTTTAAGAAGAGGTAAAAGTCTGTAACTTTCATATGAAGCGTATTGTCATTTAATATTGGTAATAAACTAAATCAAACATCGCAGACGAAAGAAATCACTACTGCAAAACCACCTGTCAAGTTGAAACTTCTGGAGTAAATGATACCTAGGTTTCTTCCAGTTGTAAAAAAGGTCTAGTCAATAAATTATAGTCACCATTTCGTTGCCCTGTATAGTTTTTTAATTGAATAAGATATCAATGCATGCTATCTAAATAACTTGGTTATGTTTTTCTACCACAGAGGTCTAGTTTTAAATTTTAATTTAGTAGAATGATGCTGATAAATGGCTCTAGATTTTTGCCTCATTGATGCTAATGGGAGTAATGGGGTTCCTTTCGATAGGATACTTTAATATCATTGTCAGAATAGGTACTACCTTGAGTATGAACTTGTACTTTTAAATAAACTGTTGTATCAAGTCAGGGATCAGGTTGTCAGCCATCACAGATCTAACTGATGAAATTAGCCAGAAAGCACAGTGACTTTTGTTCTAGGATTTTGGTTAAAGAAAACTTGATATATAACTCTTAATCATAGGAATTTTAACTCTTTGGGGAAAGTCTGTGATAAAATTATAACTGAGGGAAAAAATAAATCAGAATTTCTGCATCCAAAAATAGAATGATAGATTTTTTTCAAAATATCTAGCATTAGTGTTTAACTCTTGTATTGGACTCTCTATTAGAAATAAGTTGTAGAAGCTGTATAGTATAGTAAAAGAATATAGTAAAAGAAATATCAGGAATTCTTGGTTAGTTTTAAGCCTTCACTCTTAGATGGAAGATGCTTTTCAGTGAATCCCTGAAACATCTGGACAGAGCTCAAGGGTGGCCCTGGGTTGGTGCATGATGCAAAGGTTTGAGCCTTGACAAATTTCTTTAAATATCAATCATTCTAAATGACTAGTTAGTGATTGAGTTTCAGATTCTTTTTGGAGGATATTAAGCAAGAGGGGGAAAAAAAAAGGGTACTGGATATAGGAGGAATGCAGGTGGCATGGGAGACCAAGTGAGGACTCAGACATACTTCAACTTGTTTCTGCTTTCTTTATAAAGTGGTAGACTTTGTTTTAGGTGACCTTTCTCTGTCTGACAAATCTACTTACAGGTAACATTGTAGCAGCTCAGGATTAGTACTCACAGAGGGAGAAACTGGTCAGAGGTCTGACTAGGGAAGGAGGACTCAAAGTACACTTGACATGGGTCGTGGGCCAGCAAAGGAAGGAACGATGAAGATAGTGCTATCTTACACAGCAGTGAAACCTAGTAAACTTTCTACCTGAGCAAGAAGGCTATGAATTGTGAGCTAGATTTCAAAATACAGTCAACCCTCAATATCTGCGATTCCACATTCGCGGATTCAACAGACTGCGGATTGATTTTCCAGCGGATTTTGCTTTTCCGGAACTCGCAGCTAGGGAGAGCCAACCGTACCACACCATTTTATGTAAGGGACATGAGCATCCTCGGATTTTGGTATATGCGGGCGTCCTGGAACCAATCCCTCATGGATACTGAAGAGCGACTGCAGTGCACGAAGTTGCACATGAAGTGGAGGCCAGGTCTTAGTGGGTAAGACTGTATGGGCAAGATCACTCAGAAAAATATTTAATCGTTATAGCACTGGTAGAGGACTTCAGAGAGTGGTGTTTGGGTAACAGAAGTTGGGACTTACATATGAAAGTAGACATGCTATTTACTTATGAATGGCCATGAAAATCCAGTTTCCCTTAGAGTTTTGGAAAAGAGAATACACTGGACACATTTCCTGAAAGAATTACCTGAGACATTTGTGGAAGAGTGCCTGTTTGTCACCTTTTTCTATTTAAAGCTCTCCAGCATTTTACCTCTTTCCTATATTTTGAAAATTCCTTGCTGCAGAGGTTCTGCTGGGAAGCAGCGTCCACCTCCCACTAGGGAAGTGGAAAATTTTGTAACATCATAGAAACAGAAAATTCTCAGAAATTGCTTCTCTAGCTCTTATGGGACTAGGTAGATCAGATATAGTGGTCTGGGCTGTTCAGCTTGGAGTTCCTGGAGCCAAGTTGGAGGTCTAGATAGGGAGGTGCTCTCTGAGGGCAGCAGCAGGTGTGTCCAGGGAGCGGCTCCAGTTCTGGGGGTGGGGAGGCAGGGTAGGGGCTACATGTCCTCCCAGCTGGTCTGTGCTGGACGCTGGGTGTGATCCTACCTGCAGAGCTTTCTTTTGTTCCTGCCTGATCTGAGTCTGATTTTCCAGTCTCCCCAGGAATTGTGAAATACCCATATACTTCAGCAACATTTTTTCTTTGCAGCTTAAGTCAGGTAGATTTGGTTTCCATTCTTTGCAACTGACTATATAATACATGAGGGAATCACACAACCTTCTCCCTTTGAGTCCCTGGAGAAGAGAACTTGATGGCATTTAAAAAGCTGGAAATTAAATTGAGCTTTTTAACTACAGAACTTTTTAAGGCCAAGTACCACCCTGGGATGGGGAGGGGACAACATTGTTCTGCATGAAAACTCATGAGCTCTGAGCAGGGCAAAAAACAAAGAATCTGACCATATAAGATTGCTTGACTACTTCTCTTTCCTCATCAAGCCATTTCTGTCTTCTTTTACTTATGAGGCTTCGGTTCTTGCTTCTCCTGTATGCTCTTCTAACCTTTGATCCTAACATGAAGCCTGGCAAGCCGTAGTTGCTGCAGGATTTGTTGAATCAACTTTCATGGTTCTGTAGTTTCTTGACTCTTGGAAATAAGTGGCCAAAATAGTTTAAAGAATGATGTATTTTTGGTTTATTTCTTTTTGAATGCTGTGAAATCATTCCCTAATTAGAAAATAGACTTATTTTTTCATGGGGTCTTATGGAATCCCTTCATATATTTTTTGCTTTGCAGAGAACTCTTTTCTACCGCAGACTTGTTCTTGTGGTTTTATTTTTGAATGATTAACTTGGGATAAGGGAACCACTTTGAAGGATTTACTCGTGAGTTCAAAATGTGTATACATCATTGCAACAATTGCTGCTGTAGGGAGAGTCCTAAAACAAAACAAAACTTAGAAATTTGCTTACAAAATGGCAGGACTTTGTCTTATCCCCTACCCCCCACCAAGAGAGAGACAGACAGACAGACAGAAAGAGAGAGAGAGAAAGAGAGAAATCTCTATGGCATCATAGTTGGAACCCAGTGCATTTAGAGCCAGTTGGCTTGCCCTTGGCTTTGGAGACCAGCCGGCTGATCTCCAAACATCACAGCCAAAGACAGCTTTATAATCAAAGCGGAAAATAGCTGAGGAAACATTTGGAAAGCCCCTAGTTTCTGTTTCTGTTTGTTCCTTTGCCCACCTGGTAATAATAAGACTTTTTACATTCTTTCCACAGTATTTGGTGTGGTCTTCTGAACACTAACATTTGTCCTTTGTCCATACACATATTAGACAAATCTTGCAACATAAAGAGGTTTGTAGAGGATCGGTCTAATATTGTATATAGCCCGATTCTTTGCTTTTAGGGAGTGACATTAAACTATCATCCTAGGGGTGTGTGGTAGTTATTTCACTGATGCTACGCTTCTCCAGAGCAAAAAGGGCATCAGAAACATGTGACTCTTGTTTAGCTTCACATGAATTACGTTGAAGTTTGAAGCATGGAGTTAAATAATAGCTGAAATAAATATTAAGTAAACAATTTGCTTCCTGTTTTCCTGAGATTATCTGAAATGGCCAGTTTTACAGTCCAGCTACTTAGCTCAGGATATGTGCCCATTCTGAAATTTTGCACTTGGTAATGAAATCTAAATATTTTCTGCGACTAAGCAGGCATATGAATTAGAAGGCCATGAAATATTAAATATGAGGGAAAATAAGTTTATAGCTTAATATGAAAGAAATTTAAAACATATAGAGTAAACTTGTGCCAAAATCAGAGATTCTCAGCCTTGGCTGTACATTGGAACCACATGGGGAGCTTTAAGAAGCACTGATGCTTGGGTCCCACCCCAGTCTGACTTACCTGGTCCTGGGTGTCTCCAAGCCATCAGAATTTTAAGTGCTGTAAAACTGTTTGATAGACTGAAAAATACTAGAATTCATTGACTTTATCCAGGTGCTTTACAGAGTCAAGTTAAACAATAACAGATGAAATACAGTCATCAGGTGGTAAGAAGCAGTATAGTGTCTAACTCTACTTCTTTCCTTAAGTTTAATTACAGATTGTGTACTTTGTTTAATGTCTATCTCGCCCTCTAGACTGTATGTTTTCTGAGTGCAGGGAACATCCCTGTGTTATTCACTGTTGTGTATTCCCAAGGCTCAATGGCTCTATACAGTGTAGAGCATATGATTGGCCCTCAGATATTATAAAATAAATGAATACTTACAAAAGATTTGGCTTATAGAGACTCTGAAGAGCATCAGATCAGGGTAATGTCATGCCCAAATTCCTTCTATGGGAATGAATTACCTTTAATTCTTTCAGTTCAAAGCTCTAATTCTCTATCAACTAAACTTCCTCTTAAGAAAATATGCTAAGCTATTGATTTTTCACATTTCAGTGTCATGGTAGAATATAAACTCCACGAGGGCAAGGACTTTGCCTTGTTTATTGCTCTATCTTCTATGTCCCCAATAGTAAGATCTCATATATTGGTGAAAAGAATGAATTATGTATCAGTGCTTTTTAAACTGCATTCCAAGGAGATCAAGCCTCTTAGATGTGCCCCAAGGTTTGGAAGTGGTAGTGGTGCATAACAGAGAGACACACCAAGCAACCGGAGCTAACCTCTATTCCATGTTCACTTCAACTAGAATAAGCCTTGTGTTTCTTGGGGCTCCTTATTTTATTTTTAAAAGCTTGAGCCACTAAGTTGTACTATTTCAGAAGAACATTTCCATAAAAAATTAGTCCTTATAAGTTTATTTTAAAGAATGAAACATTTTAACTATATAATTATATAGTTTAATATACATACATAAAATTGCACAAAACACATGTAATATATTTATAACACAAAGAAAATACCCACATAAACATGAAGGTCAAAAAGTAGGTTACTGACATCTCAGAGCCCCTTTCCTCTCCCCTCAAATACTGCCTCCTCCCCCCAGAAGAAACCACTCTCCTGACTTCTAACCCTCTGGTTTTGCCTGCTTTTTAAAGAATGTTTTGTGAAAAAAACCCATACTGTATATATCCTTTTGTGTATACTTTTTTCTCCTTGATATTATTTTCAAAATGACTCCATATGGTTTTATTTGACTCATTTTCAGTGCTATGTAATATTCTGTTTTATGAATATTACATAATTAATCCATTCTACTACTGATTGATCATTTGGGTTTCTAATTTTGACAGCTATGAAAAATGTTGCTACTGTGAATATTCTCATACATGTGTATGCATTTCTGTTGGGTTCCACTAGGAGTGGAATTGCTGATTATAGGATATGGATGGGTATTTATATAGCTTTATTTGGGACAGTCAATTTTTTTTTTCTAACGTGATTATTTCAGTTTAAAATTTCTTTTTTCTTTTTTTTTTTTTTTTGCGGTACGCGGGCCTCTCACTGTTGTGGCCTCTCCCATTGTGGAGCACAGGCTCTGGATATGCAGGCTCAGCAGCCATGGCTCACGGGCCCAGCCGCTCCGTGGCATGTGGGATCCTCCCAGACCGGGGCATGAACCTGCACTGGCAGGCGGACTCTCAACCACTGTGCCACCAGGGAAGCCCCTCATTATTGTTTTAATTTCCATTTTCTCAGCTACTGAAAATTTCACCAGCAGTATATGAATAGTCCCTTCCCATTTTTCCTTTTTCACACCAATTCCTTGTATTATCAGCCTCTTTACTTTGAGCCATCCTGTTTGGACGTGTAGTGGGAGCTCATTTTGGTTGTGTATTTTTTTTTTAACATTTTATTTTTGGATACGTTGGGTCCTCATTGCTCTGTGCGGTCTTTCTCTAGTTGTGGCGAGTGGGGGCAACTCTTAGTTGTGGTGCATGGGCTTCTTCTTGTGGTGGCTTCTCTTGTTGCAGAGCATGGGCTCTGGGAGCACGGGCTTCAGTAGTTGTGGCACATAGGCTCTAGAGCGCACGCTCATTAGTTGTGGTGCACAGGCTTAGTTGCTCCGCAGCATGTGGAATCTTCCCACACCAGGGATCAAACTGGTGTGCCCTGCATTGGCAGGTGGATTCCTAACCACTGTGCCACCAGGGAAGTACCTCATTATTGTTTTAATTTCCATTTTCTCAGCTACTGAAAAGTAGGCTAGAGGGCAGACAGCAGAAGCAAGAAGAACTACAGTCCTGCAGCCTGTGGAACGAAAACCAGATTCACAGAAAGGTAGACAAAATGAAAAGGCAGAGGACTATGTACCAGATGAAGGAACAGGATAAAACCCCAGAAAAACAATTAAATGAAGTGGAGATAGGCAACCTTCCAGAAAAAGAATTCAGAATAATGATAGTGAAGATGATCCAGGACCTCGGAAAAAGAATGGAGGCAAAGATTGAGAAGATGCAAGAAATGTTTAACAAAGAACTAGAAGAATAAAAAACAAACAGCTAGAAGAATTAAAGAACAAACAAACGGAGATGAACAATACAATAACTGAAATGAAAAATACACTAGAAGCAATCAATAGCAGAATAACTGAGGAAGAAAACTTACAAGTAACGTGGAAGACAGAATGGTGGAATTCACTGCTGCAGAACAGAATAAAGAAAAAGAATGAAAAGAAATAAAGACAGCCTAAGAAACCTCTGGGACAACATTAAATGCAACAACATTCACATTATAGGGGTCCCAGAGGGAGGAGAGAGAGAGAAAGGACCCAAGAAAACGTTTGAAGAGATTATAGTTGAAAATTTCCCTAAAATGGGAAAGGAAATAGCCACCCAAGTACAGGAAGCACAGAGAGTCCCAGGCAGGATAAACCCAAGGAGAAACACACCGAGACAAATACTAATCAAATTGACAAAAATTAGAGATAAAGAAAAATTATTGAAAGCAACAAGGGAAAAATGACAAATAACATACAAAGGAACTCCCATAAGGTTAACAGCTGATTTCTCAGCAGAAACTCTACAAGCCAGAAGGGAGTGGCATGGTATACTTAAAGTGATGAAAGGGAAGAACCTACAACCAAGATTACTCTACCCAGCAAGGATCTCTTTCAGATTCAATGGAGAAATCAAAAGGTTTACAGACAAGCAAAGGCTAAGATAATTCAGCACCACCAAACCAGCTCTACAGCAAATGCTAAAGGAACTTCTCTAAGTGGAAAACACAAGAGAAGAAAAGGACCTACAATAACAAACCCAAAACCATTAAGAAAATGGTAATAGGAACATACATATTGATAATTACCTTAAATGTAAATGTATTAAGTGCTCCAACCAAAAGACACAGTCATGCTGAATGGATAGAAAAGCAAGACCCGTATATATGCTGTCCACAACAGACCCACTTCAGACCTAGGGACACATACAGACTGAAAGTGAGGGAATGGAAAAAGGTTTTCCATGCAAATGGAAATCCAAAGAAAGCTGGAGTAGCAATACTCATATCAGATAAATAGACTTTAAAATAAAGAATGTTACAAGGAACATGGAAGGACATTACATAATGATCAAGGGATCCATTCAAGAAAAATATATAACAATTATAAATATATATGCACCCAATATTGGAGCACCTCAATACATAAGGCAAATGCTAACAGCTATAAAAGAGGCAATTGACAGTAACACAATAGTAGTGGGGGACTTTAACACCTCACTGACGACAATGGACATAATCCAGACAGAAAATCAAAAAGGAAACAGAAACTTTAAATGACATATTAGATGACATAGATTTAACTGATATTTATAGGACATTCCATCCAAAAACAGGAGATTACACTTTCTTCTCAAGTGCACACAAAACATTCTCCAGGATACATCACATCTTGGGTCACAACTCAAGTCTCAGTAAATTTTAGAAAATTGAAACCATATCAAGCATCTTTTCCAACACAATGATATGAGATTAGAAATAAGTTACAGGGAAAAATACGTAAAACCACAAACACATGGAGGCTAAACAATACATTACAAAATAACCAAGAGATCACTGAGGGAATCAAAAAATAACTAGAGACAAATGGCAATGAAAACATGATGATCCAAAACCTAAGGGATATGGAAAAGCAGTTCTAAGAGGGAAGTTTATAGCAATGCAATCCTACCTCAAGAAACAAGAAAAAATCTCAAATGAACCATCTAACCTTACACATAAAGGAACTAGAGAAAGAAGAAAAAACACATCCCAAACTTGGTAGAAGGAAAGAAATCATAAGTATCAGCAGAAATAAATGAAATAGAAACAAAGGAAGCAATAGCAAAGATCAATAAAATTAAAAGCTGGTTCTTTGACAAGATAAACAAAATAGATAAACCTTTAGCCAGACTCATCAAGAAAATGAGGGAGAGGACTCAAACGCATATATGTGGAATGTAGAAAAATGGTACAGATGAACCAGTTTGCAAGGCAGAAGGGACTAAGGGACTACTAAGGGACTACTACAAGCAACTCTATGCCAATAAAATGGACAACCTGGAAGAAATGGACAAATTCTTAGACAGGTATAACCTTCCAAGACTGAACCAGGAAGAAATAGAAAATATGAACAGACAATCACAAGTAATGAAATTGAAACTGTGATTAAAAATCTGCCAACAAACAAAAGTCCAGGACCAGATGGCTTCACAGGTGAATTCTATCAAACATTTAGAGAAGAGCTAACACCCATCCTTCTCAACCTCTTCCAAAAATTTGCAGAGTAAGGAACACTCCCAAACTCATTCTACAAGGCCACCATCACCCTGATACCAAAACCAGACAAAGATACTACAAAAAAAGAAAATTACAGACCAATATCACTGATGAATATAGATGCAAAAATCCTCGGTAAAACACTAGCAAACAGAATCCAACAACACATTACAAGGGTTATACACCATGATAAAGTGGGATTTATCCCAGGGATGCAAGGATTCTTCAATATATGCAAATCAGTCAATGTGATACACCATATTAACAAATTGAAGAATAAAAACCATATGATTAGGTCAGTAGATGCAGAAAAAGCTTTTGACAAAATTCAACACCCGCTTATGATAAAAACCCTCCAGAAGGTGGGCATAGAGGGAACCTATGCCCACTTTCAACCTAATAAAGGCCATATATGGCAAACTCACAGCAAACATCATTCTCAGTGGTGAAAAACTGAAAGCATTTCCTCTAAGATCAGGAAAAAGACAAGGTTGTCCACTCTCACCACTATTATTCGATGTAGTTTTGGAAGTTCTAGCCACAGCAATCAGAGAAGAAAAAGAAATAAAAGGAATACAAATTGGAAAAGAAGAAGTAATACTATCAGTGTTTGCAGATGACATGATACTATATATAGATAATCCTAAAGATGCTGCCAGAAAATTACTAGAGCTAATCAATGAATATGGTAAAATTGCAGGATACAAAATGAACGCACAGAAGTCTCTTGCATTCCTATACACTAACAACAAAAGATCAGAAAGAGAAATTAAGGATACAATCCCATTCACCATTGCAATAAAAAGAATAAAATACCTAGGAATAAATCTTTCTAAGGAGACAAAAGACCTACATACAGAAAACTATAAGACACTGCGGAAAGAAATCAAAGATGATACAAACAGATGGAGAAATATACTATGTTCTTGGATTGGAAGATTGTGAAAATGAGTATACTACCCAAAGCAATCCAAAGATTTAATGCAATCCCTGTGACATTTTTTACAGAAATAGAACAAAAAATCTTAAAATTTGTGCGGAGACACAAAAGACCCTGAATAGCCAAAGCATTCTTGAGGAAAAAAAACTGAGCTGGAGAACTCACACTCCCTGACTTCAGACTATACTACAAAGCTACAGTAATCAAGACAATATGGTACTGGAACAAAAACAGAAATATAGATCAATGGAACAGGATGGAAAACCCAGAGATAAACCCACACACCTGTGGTCAACTAATCTATGAAAAAGGTGGCAAGGATATACAATGGAGAAAAGACAGTCTATTCAATAAGTGGTGCTGGGAAAACTGGACAGCTACATGTAAAAGAATGAAATTAGAACACTCCCTAACACCATACACAAAAATAAACTCAAAATGGATTAAAGACCTAAGTGTAAGGCCAGACACTATAAAACTCTTGGAGAAAAACATAGGCAGAACACTCTATGACACAAATCACTGCAAGATCCTTTCTGACCCACCTCCTAGAGAAATGGAAATAAAAACAAAAACAAATGGGACCTAATGAAACTTAAAATCTTTTGCAGAGCAAAGGAAACTATAAACAAGACGAAAAGACAGGCCTCAGAATGGTAGAAAATATTTGCCAATGAATTAATGAACAAAGGATTAATCTCCAAAATATACAAACAGCTCATGCAGCTCAATATTAAAAAAACAAAAAACCCAATCAAAAAATTGTCAGAAGACCTAAATAGACATTTCTCCAAAGAAGACATACAGATGGCCAACAAACACATGAAATGCTGCTCAACATCACTAATTATTAGAGAAATGCAAATCAAAACTACAGTGAGGTGTCACCTCACACCCGTTAGAGTGGGCATTATCCGAAAATCTACAAACAATAAATGCTGGATAGGGTGTGGAGAAAAGGGAACGCTCTTCCACTGTTGGTGGGAATGTAAATTGATACAGTAACTATGGAGAACAGTATGGACATTCCTTAAAAAACTAAAAATAGAACTACCATATGACCCAGCAATCCCACTACTCAACATATACCCTGAGAAAACCATAATTCAAAAACACATGCACCCCAACTTTCATTGCAGCATTATTTACAATAGCCATGTCATGGAAGCAGCCTAAATGCCCATCGACAGACTAATGGATAAAGAAGATGTGGTACATATATACAATGGAATATTACTCAGCCATAAAAAGGAAAGAAATTGGGTCATTTGTAGAGACGTGGGTGGACCTAGAGACTGTCATACAGAGTGAAGTAAGTCAGAAAGAGAAAAGCAAATATCGTATATTAACGCACATATGTGGAATGTAGAAAAATGGTACAGATGAACCAGTTTGCAAGGCAGAAATACAGACATGGATGTAGAGAGCAAACATATGGACACCAACGGGGGAAAGTGGGGTGGTGGTGGTGATGGTTAGATGTATTGGGAGATTGGGTTTCACATGTATACACTAATATGTATAAAATAGGTAACTAATACGAACCTGCTGTATAAAAAATTAAATTAAATTAAATTAAATTAAAAAGAAACAGAAAAGTAGGCTATTTGGATATCCTCTTTGTGACATACCTTTGAATTTCTTTCCCATTACTATTGGGTTGTCTGTGTCCTGGTTTGTATGAGTTCATTGCATATTTTGGATATAAGCCTTTTGCTGATGTATTGCAAATATCTGCTCCCATCTGCAGCTTGCTTTTTCAATTCTCTTTGTGGTGTATCTTGATGAATAGAACGTTTTAGGTTTAATGTTGTCTAGTTGATCAGTTTTTTCCTTTAGGTTAGGTGGTGTTGTTATTGTTGTGTGTGCTCTGTTTTAATCATCTTTCCAATGCTGAGGTCATAATGATATACCTTATTATATTCTAGAGCAATACTATCCAATAGAACTTTCAAAAATGATGGAAATATTCTGTATCTGGGCTGTCACATACTATTTTCAGATGCTATTGAGCACTTGAAATGTGGCTAGTAAGACTGAGGAACTGAATTTTAAATTTTATTTAATTTTAATTAATTTAGCTCTTTGTGGCTGGGAACTACCGTATCCAACAAAGCAACTCTAGGAGGCTATTGCTTTGTCTTTTATGTTTAAATGTACAATCCAGCTGGAATTGATTTTGTGTGTTTGTATGGTATGAGATAAGGGTTAGGCTCAATATTTTTTCCCACATCTAATTGACCAGAATGAATTTTGTTGAAAAGATTGCTTTCTCCATTGCTCTGTAGTACCACTTTTGTCATAAATTAGGTGTATATACACACTTGGATCTTTGAACTCTTTCTTCTTGTCTATTTGCATATCTTTGTGTTGATTCCATATGATCTTTTTTTTTTTTTTTTTTTTTTTTGCGGTACACGGGCTTCTCACTGTTGTGGCCTCTCCCATCGCGGAGCACAGGCTCCAGACACGCAGGCCCAACGGCCATGGCTCACGGGCCTAGCCGCTCCACGACATGTGGGATCTTCCTGGACCAGGGGATGAACCCGTGTCCCCTGAATTGGCAGGCAGACTCTCAACCACTGCGCCACCAGGGAAGCCCCATATGATCTTAATTGTATAGATATATTAATATTTATTAAGTTCTACTTTGCTTTTTGAGAGCATCTTGGTTATTGTTAGCTTTTTTTATTTCCATGTAAATTTTAGAATTAACTTGTTAAACTACACACACACTCCTATTGGGTTTGTTTATTAATTAATTAATTAAGTTTTTCACACACACACACACACACACACACACACACACACACACACACAGTATCTTATTTTTTACAAGAGATAAATAAACTGACACCAGGCATTGTAAATGGATGACCACAACAAAAGCAACAATGATTGCAATTACCAAACACAAAATACACTCATACTATGTCATAATATTGACATTCAGTCCAGTAATCCTCCACTGTAACAGCTCCTTTACTTTGCAGTGACAATTGATTTTTATATTCTTTGCCTCTGAGTCTTTGTGGGATTTTTTTTTAATTCAAACAGAAAGTCACAAAAATTATAATCATCTTCATCAGTTCACTCAGTCCCATGTAATTAATTTTTTTTTCATCTTGATCTTTTGTTAGCACTTTTATGAATTCATCAGTTTTCCATTAGAGTTCTGAAAATGCTTATTCATTCAGTTCAGCAGTATAGTCAGTTACCAGAAACCTGTACTTGTCACAGTCTTTTCCATGAATTCCTTGAAGATGAAACCCTTTTACAGGAACATTATTGCAAAAGCATCAGAGTACACCCAGAACTGTCTGTAAATGAGAAAAGACTTAAAAATGACCACGGTTAAAGATTTAATGAAAGTTCATAATAATGCAATCAACAAAGAAATTTAGTTATTTCTGAGATATACATTTTAAAGTAATAACTAGAATTATGACTTACAACATTATACCAGAACATATAAGATTTTTAGAAATTTCATGTAATGTCTGAAATATTTATATTAACATATTTCATACATATAACCCAAAGAAAGTTTAGTATTGGTTGTTTTTGTTTTTTTGTACTGCAGGTTCTCATTAGTCATCAATTTTATACACATCAGTGTATACATGTCAATCCCAATTGCCCAATTCAGCACACCACCATCCCCACCCCACCGTGGTTTTCCCCCCTTGGTGTCCATACGTCTGTTCTCTACATCTGTGTCTCAACTTCTGTCCTGCAAACTGGCTCATCTGTACCATTCTTCTAGGTTCCACGTACATACGTTAATATACAGTATTTGTTTTTCTCTTTCTGATTTACTTCACTCTGTATAACAGTCTCTAGATCCATCCATGTCTCAACAAATGACCCAATTTCGTTCCGTTTTATAGTTGAGTACTATTCCATTGTATATATGTACCACAACTTCTTTATCCATTGGTCTGTTGATGGGCATTTAGGTTGCTTCCATGACTTGGCTATTGTAAATAGTGCTGCAATGAACATTGGAGTGCATGTGTCTTTTTGAATTATGGTTTTCTCTGGGTATATGCCCAGTAGTGGGATTCCTGGATCATGTGGTAATTCTATTTTTAGTATTTTTAAGGAACTTCCATACTGTCCTCCATAGTGGCTATATCAATTTACATTCCCACCAACAGTGGAAGAGCGTTCCCTTTTCTCCACACCCTATCCAGCATTTGTTGTTTGTAGATTTTCTGATGAAGCCCATTATAACTGGTGTGAGGTGATACCTCATTCTAGTTTTGATTTGCATTTCTCTAATAATTAGTGATGTTGAGCAGCTTTTCATGTGCTTCTTGATGATCAGTATGTCTTCTTTGGAGAAATGTCTCTTTAGGTCTTCTGCCCATTTTTGGATTGGGTTGTTTGTTTCTTTAATATTGAGCTGCATGAGCTGTTTATATATTTTGGAGATTAATCCTTTGTCCCTTGATTCATTTGCAAATATTTTCTCCCATTCTGAGGGTTGTCTTTTCATCTTGTTTATGGTTTCCTTTGCTGTGCAAAAGCTTTGAAGTTTCATTAGGTCCCATTTGTTTATTTTTGTTTTTATTTCCATTACTCTAGGAGGTGGGTCCAAAAAGATCTTGCTGTGATCTATGTCAAAGAGTGTTCTTCCTATGTTTTCCTCTAAGAGCTTTATAGTGTCTGGCCTTCCATTTAGGTCTTTAATCTATTTTGAGTTAATTTTTGTGTGTGATGTTAGGGAGTGTTCTAATTTCATTCTTTTACATGTAGCTGTCCAGTTTTCCCAACACCACTTATTGAATAGACTGTCTTTTCTCCATTGTATATCTTTGCCTCTTTTGTCATAGATTAGTTGACTATAGGTGTGTGGGTTTATCTCTATGCTTTCTATCTTATTCCATTGATCTGTGTTTCTGTTTTGGTGCCAGTACCATATTGTCTTGATTACTGTAGCTTTGTAGTATAGTCTGAAGTCAGGGAGTGTGAGTTCTCCAGCTCAGTTTTTTTTCCCTCAAGACTGCTTTGGCTATTCGGGGTCTTTTGTGTCTCCATACAAATTTTAAGATGATTTGTTCTATTTCCATAAAAAATGCCATTGGTAATTTGATAGGGATTGCATTGAATCTGTAGATTGCTCTGGGTAGTATAGTCATTTTCACAATATTGATTCTTCCAATCTAAGAACATGGTATATCTCTCCATCTGTTGGTATCATGTTTAATTTCTTTCATCAGTGTCCTATAGTTTTCTGCATACAGGTCTTTTGTCTCCCTAGGTAGGTTTACTTCTGGGTATTTTATTCTTTTTGTTGCAATGGTAAATGGGAGTGTTTTCATAACTTCTCTTTCAGATTTTTCATCATTAGTGTATAGGAATGCAAGAGATTTCTGTGCATTAAGTTTGTATCCTTCAACTTTGCCAAATTTCTTGATTATCTCTAGTAGTTTTCTGGTGGCATTTTTAGGATTCTCTATGTATAGTATCATGTCATCTGCAAACAGTGACAGTTTTATTTCTTCATTTCCAATTTGTATAACTTTTATTACTTTTTCTCCTCTGATTGCCTTGGCTAGGACTCCCCAAACTATGTTGAATAATAGTGGTGAGATTGGACATCCTTGTCTCATTCCTGATCTTAGAGGAAATGCTTTCAGTTTTTCCTCATTGAGAATGATGTTTGCTGTGGGTTTGTTGTATATGGCCTTTATTATGTTGAAACAGGTTCCCTCTGTGCCCACTTTCTTGAGAGTTTTTATCATAAATAGGTGTTTAATTTTCTCAAAAGCTTTTCCTGCATCTATTGCGATGATCATATGGTTTTTATTCTTCAACTTATTAATATGGTGTATCACATTGATGATTTGTGTATATTGAAGAATTCTTACATACCTGGGATAAATCCCACTTGATCATGGTGTATGATCCTTGTAATGTGTTGTTGGATTCTGTTTGCTAGTATTTTGTTGGGGATTTTTGCATGTATATTCATGAGTGATATTGGTCTGTAATTTTCTTTTTTTGTAGTATCTTTGTCTGGTTTTGGTATCAGGGTGATGGTGGCCTCATAGAATGAGTTTTGGAGTGTTCCTTCCTCTGCAGTTTTTTTTAGAAGAGTTTGAGAAGGATAGGTTTTAGCTCTTCTCTAAATGTTTGATAGAATTCACCTGTGAAGCCATTTGGTCCTGGACTTTTGTTTGTTGGAAGATTTTTAATCACAGTTTCAATTTCATTACTTGTGATTGGTCTGTTCATATTTTCTATTTCTTCCTGGTTCAGTCTTGGAATGTTGTACCTTTCTAAGAATTTGTCCATTTCTTCCAGGTTGTCCATTTTATTTTCTGTGTCCATTTTATCTTTCTGTGAATGTGGTTTTGTTCCACAGGCTGCAGGATTGTAGTTCTTCTTGCTTCTGCTGTCTGCCCTCTGGTGGATGAGTCTATATAAGAGGCTTGATGGGAGGGACTGGTGGTGAGTAGAACTGACTGTTGCTCTGGTGGGCAGAGCTCATTAATACTTTAATCTACTTGACTGTTGGTGGGTGGGGTTGGTTGTTTGGCCTGAGGCATCCCAATACTGCAGCCTGCCTGGGCTCTTGGGTGGGGCTAATGACAGACTCTGGGAGGGCTCACACCAAAGAGTACTTTCCAGAACTTCTCCTTCCAGTGTCCTTTTCCCCACGGTTAGCCACAGCCCCCCACCCCCCGCCTCTGCAGGAGACCCTCCAACACTAGCAGGTAGGTCTGGTTCAGTCTCCCCTGGGGTCACTGCTCCTTCCCCTGGGACCTGATGTGCACACTACTTTGGTGTGCCCTCCAAGAGTGGAATCTCTGTGTCCCCCAGTCCTGTCGAAGTCCTGCAATCAATTCCCACATGGCTTCACATTCTGGTCTCTAGGAATTCCTCCTCCCATTGCTGGACCCCCATGTTGGGAACCCTGATGTGCAGCTCAGAACCTTCACTCCAGTGGGTGGACTTCTGTGGTATAAGTGTTCTCCAGTCTGTGAGTCACCCACCCACCAGTTATGGGATTTGATTTTACTGTGATTGCACCCCTCCTACCATCTCATTGTGGCTTCTCCTTTGTCTTTGGATGTGGGGTATATTTACTGGTGAGTTCCAGTGTCTTCCTGTCGATGATTGTCCAGCAGCTAGTTGTGATTCTGGTGTTCTCACAAGAGGGAGTGAAAGTACGTCTTTGTACTCCACCATCTGTTTCCTCCTTGATGTAGCCCTCCTATTGGGTTTTAATTAGCATTTTATCAACTCTGTAGGCCAGTTCGGGGAGGACTAACAGCTTTACATGATTGAGTTTTCTATGTAAGAAATGCCATACCTCCTTTATGGTCTTTATTTTCTGTCAGACATGGTAGTGATTTTTCACATATTTTATTGGATTTATTCCTAAGGATTGGATATTTTTGACACTATTATAAATGACACCTCTAAATATTTCATTTTCTGTTTGCTCTTGGTGCAGAAATGCAGTTGATTTTGTCATATTGATCTTGTATTTGGCAATCTTGCTAAACTCATTTTTTATTCTAATAATTTGGAGATTATTTGTAGATTATTTCATATATTCTACAAGCAGATCATAAGCAAATAATTGTTGTCTTATTTCTTCACTGTCTGAACTTTGAATCTCTTACTTCTTTTTCTTGCTTTATTGCACTGGCTAGAACCTCCACTACAATGAATAGTAATGGATATTTTGTAAAATTATTACCATTGTAGTGTGAGCAGAGACCTCCATCATGTCACATAACTACCATTTCTTTTTCTGATGAGAACATTTGATCTATTCTCTTAGCAACTTTCAAGTATACAATACAATATTGTTAACTATAATCACCATGCTGTAAAATAGATCCCCAAAACTTATTTATCTTGTAAATGAAAGTCTGTACCCTTTGATCAGCATCTCCCCTTTCCCCCACTCTCTCAATCCTGGCAGCCACCATTCTACTCTCTGTTTCTATGACTTAAACTATTTTAGAAGCCGCATATAAGTGAGATCATTTAGTAATTGTCTTTCTATGTCTGACTTATTTCACTTAGCTTAATGTCTTCCAGGTTCATCCGTATTGTCACAAATAGCAGGATTTTCTTTTTTTGTGTGTGTGGTTTATACATACTACATTTTCTTTACCTATATCCATCTATGGACCCTTTGTTGTTTCCATATGTTGGCTATTGTGAATAATGCTGCAATGAACATGGAAGTGCAGATATCTCTTTAATATACTGATTTTATTTCATTTGGACATATACCCAGGAGTGGGATTTCTGGATCATATGGAAGTTCTCTTTATTTTTTGAGGAATGGCTACTGTTTTTCATAATGGCTGTACCAATTTACATTCTCACCGACAGTCTGCAAGAGTTTCCTTTTCTCCTACCCGATCAGTGCTTGCTGTCTCTTGTCTTTTTTTAAATAACCATTCTAAGAGGTGTGAGGTGGTATCTCATTGTGGTTTTGATTTGCATTTCCCTGATGAAGAGTGATGTTGAGTACATTTTCATATAATTGTTGGCCACCTGAATGTCTTCTTTGGAGAATGCCTATTCAGTTCTTCTGCCCATTTTAAAATCAGATTATCATCATTATTATTATTTGTTATTAAGTTATATGAATTCTGTATATATTTTTGATATTAACCCCTTATCAGATATCTGATTTGCAAATATTTTCTTCCATTTAGTAGGTTGGCTTTTCATTTTGCTGATGGTTTCCTTTGATTACCAGAAGCTTTTATTTATTTATTTATTTATTTATTTATTATTTTTGGCTGTGTTGTGTCTTCGTTGCTGGGCATGGGCTTTCTCTAGTTGTGGCAAGCGGGGGCTACTCTTCAATGTGGTGTGCGGGCTTCTCACTGCGGTGACTTCTTTTGTTGCGGAGCTTGGACTCTAGGGGTGCAGGCTTCAGTAGTTGTGGCATACAGGCTCAGTTGTTATGGTTCGCAGGCTCTAGATCGCAGGCTCAGTAGTTGTGGCGCACGGGCTTTGTTGCTCCATGGCATGTGGGACCTTCCTGGACTAGGGCTCAAACCTCTTTCCCCTGCATTGGCAGGAGGATTCTTAACCACTGTGCCATCAGGGAAGTCCCCAAACAATATTAATTCTTCCAATACATAAAGTTAGGATATCCTTCCCTTTATTTTTGTCTTCTTTAATTTCTTTCGTCAGTCTTTTATAGTTTTCAGTGTACTAATTTTTCACCTCCTTGGTTAAATTTATTCCTAAGTATTTTATTCTTTTTGATACTATTGTAAATGGGATTGTTGTATTAAATTCTTTGTCAGACAGTTCTTTGTTAGCATTTAGAGGTGCAACTAATTTTTATACCTGATTTTGTGTCCTGCAATTTTATTGAATTAGTTTATTAGTTCTAACAGTGTTTTTTTGTTTTTTGGGTTTTTTTTGGCTGTGTTGGGTCTTCATTGCTGTGCGTGGGCTTTCTCTAGTTGCGTTGAGTGGGGGCTACTCTTCATTGCGGTGCACGGGCTTCTCATTGCAGTGGCTTCTCTTGTTGCGGAGCACAGAATATAGGCACGTGGGCTTCAGTAGTTGTGGTACGCGGGCTCCGTAGTTGTGGCTCACGGGCTCTAAAGCACAGGGTCAGTAGTTGTGGCGCACAGGCTTAGTTGCTCCGTGGCATGTGGGATCTTGCCAGACCAGGGATCAAACCCGTGTCCCCTGCACTGGCAGGTGGATTTTTAGCCACTGTGCCACCAGGGAAGTCCCCTCACAGTGTTTTGATGGGGTCTTTAGATTTTTCTCTATGTAAGATTATGTCATCTGCAGACAGAGACAATTTCACTTCTTCCTTTCCAATTTGGATGCTTTTAATTACTTTTCCTTGCTTAACTGTTCAAGCTAGGACTTCCAGTACAATGTTAAATAGGACTGGTGAGTGTGGGCATGCTTGTTTTGTTCGTGATTTTAGGGAAAAAGCAAAACAAACAAACAAATGAACACATGAAACACTGCATACCAAAGCTTATGGGATGATGCAGATGTATCCAAAGTAGTTCTAAGAGGTAAACTTATAGCAGTAAATCCTACATTAAGAAAAAAGGAAGATCTCAAATAAGCAACTTAACATTACACCTCAAGGAGCTGGAAAAAGAATAAACTAAGCCCAGAGTTAGCAGAAGGCAGGAGATAATAAAGATTAGAGCAGAAACAAATAAAACACACACCAGAAAGACAATAGAAAAGATCAACATAACTTGGATTTGATTTTTTAAAACAAAAATTGACCAAACTTTAGCTAGACTTACCAAGAAAAAAAGAGAGAGGAACTCAAATAAAATTATAAATGGAAGATGAGGCCTTATAACACACCACAAAAATACAAAGATTCATAAGAGACTACTCTGAACAATTATATACCAACAAATTGAATTACCTAGAATAAATGAATACATTCCTAGAAACATACATCCTACCAAGACTAAATCCTGAAGAAATAGAAAATCTGAACAAGCCAGTGATGGGTAAAGAGAATGTATCAGTAATCAACAACCTCCCAGCAAAGAAAAGCCCAGGATCAGATGGCTTTGCAGCTGAAATTACCAGATATTTAAAGAAGAGTTAATGCCAGTCCTTCTCAAACTCTTGCAAAAAATTTAAAAAGAGGAAACACTTCCAGACTCATTTTAAGAGAATAGCATTACCCTCATATCAAAGCCAGACAAGAACACTACAAAGAAAAGAAATTACAGGTCAATATCCCTATAAACATAGATGCAAAAATTATCTACAAAACACTAGCAATTTGTGACCACTTAGAGGGGTGGGATAGGGAGGGTGGGAGGGAGGGAGACGCAAGAAGGAAGAGATATGGGGACATATGTATATGTTTAACTGATTCACTTTGTTATAAAGCAGAAACTAACACACCATTGTAAAGCAATTATACTCCAATAAAGATGTTAAAAAAACCACAAAACACTAGCAAGCCAAATTCAACAGCACATTTAAAAGATCATACATTATGATCAAGTGGGGTTCATCCTTGGGATGCAAGGATGGTTCAAAATACATAAATCAATAAACATGGTACACCACATTAACAGAATTAAAGATAAAAATCACATGATCAATCTTAATAGATGTAGAAAAAGTATTTGACAAAATTCAGCACCTTTCATGATAAAAACTCGAATCAAGTTAGGTTTAGAAAAATGTACCTCATCCTAATGAAGGCCCCATATGACAAGGCCACAGCTGACATCATACTCAACTGTGAAAAGAACTAATTCTTTAATGTTGTGTCAGATACATTTGTTAGTTGCATTTTTTTGGTAGTTTCATTGCTTTCTCTATTTTTTGTTATCTTTCTTTTTATGTTTCTCTTTTTAATCTAGTTGTAATTTTTAATTGAATGTTTTATTCATTTATTCTCTTTCTTCAAGGTTATTATTTTTACTAAAAGCAGCTTTATAAGCTCTAACCCATAGTTTTGGCATATAGGGAATTGAATTTTATTTTGCCCAGCTAATCTTTTGCATATTTGATTTTTATTATTGATATTTTAAGTTAAGGGGGAATTTAAAAGTATAACTTTCTTCATTGTTATATCTCAACTGAAAAGCAAGGATGTTTAATAACTGCCCCCCCTCCCCGCCCCACCCCCTTGGTGGGTCATGAATTCCCACTTCTGTCTCTCTAGCACTGATGACTGCTAAATCTTGGCTTTAGGCTTTGGCAGCTCAGCTGGATTTTTTTGCTTGGATTTTCAAGTCTCACTCTGCATGAGAAAGGCTTAGGAGTTGGCAAATGCCTCAAGGGCAAATTACTGCCTCATTTTGGGCGATCCTCTTTTTTTCCCTTCCTCCCTGTCATGCTTTGGCCTCTTTGGTCTATCCTCCCCAACCTATCCTCCCTGGTGGAACTGCTCCAAGCCCCAGTCTACCACTTTGTGTTTAGAAATGATGGTCCAAATCACCAACACCTCTGAGGGAAAAACCAGTCATCACTGTGGGTTCACCTTGGTCTGCCCTTCTTTTCTCTGGGACTTTTGCCCGTCAGCTGCTGATTGTCTTGGTTGATCTCTGATGCCTTCACTGATGCTTTCAAACATTTTTCAGGTCTTTTATTCAGCTTTCATAATTGTTTTTGGCAAGAGAATTGGTAATGAGAATGCAAGATTTTCTCCTTAATTCTTTTTTTATAATGGTCAGTTCCTTTAAAATTTTAATCTTAGCTTTTATTTTAGTTGATTCTATTTTACACTCATCTCTTGACTTACATCTCAGAAAGTCTGTTTTCTTTTAATTTATTAAAAACACAAAGTGGATAATTTCTAAAAATATCTTTAGTTGTTTTTTTTTTTAACTATAAATCAGTTTCTTGCTCTAAATCATTTTATGTGTATACCCTGAATCCCTAAGGGACTTCCTTGCTTTATGTTGTTTAATATTGCTTTACTCAGTCTTGAAAGAGAAGAAATATTCCCAGGTTCTGTGTTTGGAAAAAACAATCTAAAATTCCTGTAAGTCCCCTGTACTGTTCATTTGGGTGTGGAGTAAATCTCTCATATCTTAAACTGAAGGGGGTTATTTTTATTAGATATCTACTAGCCAGATTTCAAAGGTCAGTGAGTCATTGGTTTAGAATGGCTCTTCTAGCTTTGCTCTTGTCTTTCAGCTGAATTCACTGACTCAGAAGGGAGTTTATCCCTGAATCATTAGAGAACAGCTGAGGTACTTTCACCAGGGTAGCATTTGAGAAGTAACAATCCCAAATGCATTGGCTTCCTTGCCTCTTCCTTTATTTCACCCCTGCCTTTTAAATACTTCACATCAAAAATGCCGGATACCTCCACTTATGTGGTTTTATAGGGCCCAATTACCTTGGGTACCGAGAGAGACTGAGAAAGAGAATGCCTTAAAAGTTATCCTTGTGTTGCAGACAAGGGGCTGCCAAGTGTGGGATAAGGAAAAGAGCAGGGCTTTTATGTCAGTAGTCTTGGTTACCCCAACTCTCAAGCTTCTCAACAGTGAAAAGATCATTTAAATCATTCTCATTGTAAAATTGGTGTGATAATGTACCCTCCTCAAAGGATTATTGTAAGGACAAACAATACCATCAGTACATTCTTGTTACAAAGAAAGTGCTCCAAATACTAGCTGTTATTATCACTTTTATTATTATTATTACTCTTCTAATAACAAACATTAGTAAATTCATATTGGGTACCAGACTCCTTTGTGAAGTATATGTATTTTGTATATTAAGCAAGGTTTTGTAACATTTCTAATTTGGTGAGGTGGGTATGGGGTCAAGGTGGGGCAGTGAAAAAAGAAGGCTCATGGGAAGTTCCTTAGGCTAATCTTTTGTTTTACTGAAAGCTTGCTTTTGGTTTTAAGATTCATTGGATTTGCTGGCAAAATAACCACTCCTTTCAAACAAATAAACAACTTTAATTAATTTTTTAATGAAAGGTGATTTAACTTAATTTTAATATACAATCATTAGAAGGAAAGGAATAAGAATATTAGAGAAACATAACAGGGTATATATCACTGAATTGGGCCGGCACCTACTTCCAGATCCAAACAGCAGCTGGGAAGTCCCAAGTAACAGCAATCTGGAGCCCCAGTTGGAAAGGGTCCCGGGTGGTGCATCCACCCCATGGGTGAGATTGGAGTTCTGGGGGCTTCCGTTTACAATTCCAGGCTGCAAACTGATACTATCAGTTTGCCTGCAAAATTGCAGCTCTGGTACTATTGTAACAATGTTGGTTTCACCATGTGAGTCACAAGATTTTCTACACCCCGGGGGTGGGGGGGGGGGGACTGGCCAGGTCCCCAGGGCTCAAGAAATTCCAAGACTCACTCCCTTTCTTATCGCGCCGCCACTTGACTTGCTAGCAGCAGTTGCTAGGTGTGTCAGCAGGCAGGCTGTCCAGGCAGGCTCACAAGTCAGTCAGAGGCCTGCTTCTGCCTCTGAAGCCTGAACAAGACTATTTTACTAGTTTTCCCAACATCTCTGCAACATAAGTGATTTGGGGGGCAGATCTTCTGCATCAGAGCCTCAGCAAAGCCCTACTGTAATTATCCGTGCTATTTTCTCCAACGTTTTGTTGTCGCTGCCATTTCTAGACCTCATTTTACTATGAAGGCCTTCACAAGCTGACTTCAATTTAACTTTCCAACCAGAAATCCTACTATTTACTCTCAGAGACTCAAAGTTACAACCACACAGAGCAACTGCAATATTCTCTGAATATGGTAACACTTTTCCTGTCGCGTGCATTTTTGCAGACAGTTTACCAGCTTGACCAGCCTTGACTGCTCTTTCTCAGAATCTGCCTGCCAACGCAGGGGAAATGGGTTAGATCCCGGCTCTGGGAAGATCCCACATGCCACGGTGCAACTAAGCCCGTGTGCCACAACTACCGAAGCCCACGCACCTACAGCCTGTGCTCCGCAACAAGAGAAGCCACCACAATGAGAAGCCCGCGCACCGCAACGAAGAATAGCCCCTGTTCACCGCAACTAGAGAAAGTCCGTTTGGAGCAATGAAGACCCAATGCAGTCAAAAATAAATAAATTAAAAAAAAAAAATCTTAAACTCTTCCTCCTACATGACTCAGCATAAGCATCTTCTTTTTATTTTTTAGCAGGCTGAACAGACTAAGACAGATGTATTATTTGATCTTATGGCCTGAGAATACATGAGAAGCCTTTCTCTTCTATTTTTAGCTTTATGTAACATATCTGCTTTAATTTTTTTATATTAGTTTCAGGTGTACAACACAGTGACTCGATATTTTAATAGATTACTCCATTTAAAGTTATAAAATATCGACTATATTCCTTGTGCCGTACAATATATCCTTGTAGCTTATTTATTTTATGCATGGTAGTTTGTACCTCTTAATCCTCCATCCCTATCTTGCCCCTCTTCCCTTCCCTCTTCCCCCTGGTAACCACTAGTTTGTTCTCTATATCTGTAAGCCTGTACTGTTTTGTTATATTCATTTGTTTCATACTTTAGATTCCACACATAAGTAATAACACAGAGTATTTCTCATTCTCTATTTCACTAAGCATAATACCCTCCAGGTCCAAACATGTTGTTGCAAATGGCAAAATTTCATTCATTTTTATGGCTGAGTAATATTCCATTGTATATATATCACATCTTCTTTATCCATTCATCTTGATGGATACTTAGGTTGCTTCCATATTTTGGCTATTGTTAATAATGCTGCTATGAACATTATGGTGCATGTATCATTAGTGTTTTTTTTTAACATCTTTATTGGAGTATGACTGCTTTATAATGTTGTGTTAGTTTCTGTGGTAGAACAAGGTGAATCAGCTCTATGTACACATATATCCCCATATCCCCTCCCTCTTGCATCTCCCTCCCACCCTGCCTATCCCACCCATCTACGTGGTCACAAAGCACCGAGCTGATCTCCCTGTGCGATGGCTTCCCACTAGCTACTTATTTTACATGTGGTAGTGTATATATGGCCATGCCACTCTCTCACTTCGTCCCACCTTACCCTTACCCTTCTCCATGTCCGCAAGTCCATTCTCTATGTCTGTGTCTTTATTCCTGTGTTGCCCTTAGGTTCATCAGAACCATTTTATTTTTTTATTTTATTTTTTAGATTCCATGATATGTGATATGCATACGGTATTTGTTTTTCTCTTTCTGACTTACTTCACTCTGTATGACAGACTCTAGGTCCATCCACTTCACTACAGATAACTCAATTTCATTTTTTTCATGGCTGAGTAATATTCCATTGTATGTATGTGCCACATCTTCTTTATCCATTCATCTGTCAGTAGATGCTTAGGATGCTTCCATGTCCTGGCTATTGTAAATAGAGCTGCAGTGAACATTGTGGTACATGACTCTTTTTGAATTATAGTTTTCTCAGGGTATATGCCCAGTAGGTGGGATTGCTGGGGCACATGGTAGTTCTATTTTTAGTTTTCTAAGGCATCTCCATACTGTTCTCCATAGTGACTGTATCAGTTTACATCTCCACCAACAGTGCAAGAGGGTTCCCTTTTTGCCACACCCTCCCCAGCATTAATTGTTTATAGATTTTTTGATGATGGCTATTCTGACCAGTGTGAGGTGATACCTCATTGTAGTTTTGTTTTTGTTTTTTTGTGGTACGCGGGCCTCTCACTGTTGTGGCCTCTCCCATTGCGGAGCACAAGCTCCAGACGTGCAGGCTCAGTGGCCATGTCTCACGGGCCCAGCCACTTCGCGGCATGTGGGATCCTCCCAGACTGGGGCACGAACCCGTGTCCCCTGCATCGGCAGGCGGACTCTCAACCACTGCACCACTAGGGAAGCCCTCAATGTAGTTTTGATTTGCATTTCTCTAGTGATAAGTGATGTTGAGCATCTTTTCATGTGTGTGTTGGCAATCTGTATATCTTGTTTGGAGAAATGTCTATTTAGGTCTTCTGCCCATTTTTGGACTGGGTTATTGTGTTTTTGATATTGAGCTGCATGAGCTGCTTGTACATTTTGGCGATTAATTGTTTGTCAGTTGCTTCATGTGCAAATATTTTCTCCCGTTCTGAGGGTTGCCTTTTCGTCTTGTTTATGGTTTCCTTTGCTGTGCAAAAGCTTTGAAGTTTCATTAGGTCCCATTTGTTTATTTTTGTTTTTATTTCCATTTCTCTAGGAGGTGGGTCAAGAAGGATCTTGCTGTGATTTATGTCATAGAGTGTTCTGCCTATGTTTTCCGCTAAGAGTTTGATAGTTTCTGGCCTTACATTTAGGTCTTTAATCAATTTTGAGCTTATTTTTGTGTATGGTGTTAGGGAGTGTTCTACTTTCATTCTTTTACATGTAGCTGTACCGTTTTCCCAGCACCACTTATTGAAGAGGCTCTCTTTTCTCCATTGTATATTCTTGCCTCCTTTATCAAAGATAAGGTGACCACATGTGCGCGGGTATACTTCTGGGCTTTCTATCCTGTACCATTGATCTATATTTCTGTTTTTGTGCCAGTACCTTGCTGTCTTGATTACTGTAGCTTTGTAGTATAGTCTGAAGTACAGGAGCCTGATTGCTCTAGTTCCGTTTTTCTTTCTCAAGATTGCTTTCACTATTCGGGGTCTTTTGTGTTTCCATACAAATTGTGAAATTGTTTGCTCCGGTTCTGTGAGAAATGCCACTGGTAGCTTGATAGGGATTGTATTGAATCTGTAGATTGCTTTAGGTAGTATAGTCATTTTCACAGTGTTGATTCTTCCAATTCAAGAACACAGTATATCTCTCCATCTGTTGGTGTCATCTTTAATTTCTTTCATCAGTGTCTTATAGTTTTCTGCATACAGGTCTTTGTCTCCTTAGGTAGGTTTATTCCTAGGTATTTTATTCTTTTTGTTGCAGTGGTAAATGGAAGTATTTCCTTAATTTCTCTTTCGGATTTTTCATCATTAGTGTATAGGAATGCAAGAGATGTTTGTGCATTTATTTTGTATCCTGCTACTCTACCAAATTCATTGATTAGCTCTAGTAGTTTTCTGGTAGCATCTTTAGGATTCTTTATGTATAGTATCATGTCATCTGGAAACAGTGACAGTTTTACTTCTATTTTGATCTGGGTTCCTTTTAATTCTTTTTCTTCTCTGATTGCTGTGGCTAGGACTTCCAAAACTATGCTGAATAATAGTACTGAGAGTGGGCAACCTTGTCTTATTCCTGATCTCAGAGGAAATGGTTTCAGTTTTTCATCATTGAGAAAGATGTTGGCTGTGGGTTTATCATATACGGACTTTATTATGTTGAGCTAGGTTCTCCCTATGCCTACTTTCTGGAGAGTTTTTATTATAAATCAATGTTGAATTTTGTTGAAAGCTTCTTCTGCATCTACTGAGATTATCATATGGTTTTTATCCTTCAATTTGTTACTATGGTGTATCCCATTGATTGATTTCCATATATTGAAGAACTCTTGCATTCCTGGGATAAACCCCACTTGACCATGGTGTATGATCCTTTTAATCTGCTGTTGGATTCTGTTTGCTGGGTTTTTTTTGAGGATTTTTGCATCTATGTTCATCCGAGATATTGGCCTGTAGTTTTCTTTTTTAGTGACATGTTTGTCTGGTTTTGGTTTCAGGGTGAAGGTGGCTGTGTAGAATGAGTTTGGGCAAGTTCCTCCGTCTGCTATATTTTGCAAGAGTTTGAGAATGATAGGTGTTAGCTCTTTTCTAAATGTTTGATAGATTTTGCCTGTGAAGCCATCTTGTCCTGGGGTTTTGTTTGTTGGAAGATTTTTAATCACACTCTCAACTTCAGTGCTTGTGATTGGTCTGTTTATATTTTCTATTTCTTCCTGGTTCAGTCTTGGAAGGTTGTGCTTTTCTAAGAATTTGTCCACTTCTTCCAGGTTGTGCATTTTATTGGCATAGAGTTGCTTTTAGTAATCTCTCATGATCCTTTGTATTTTTGCAGTGTCAGTTGTTACTTCTTTTTCATTTCTAATTCTGTTGACTTGAGTCTTCTCCCTTTTTTTCTCGATGAGTGTGGCTATCGGTTTATCAATTTCATTTATCTTCTCAAAGAACCAGCTTTTAGTTTTATTGATCTTTGCTATCATTTCCTTTTCATTTATTTCTGATCTGATATTTATCATTTCTTTTGTTCTGCTGACTTTGGGTTTTTTTTTTTGTTCTTTCGCTAATTGCTTTAGGTGTAAGGTTAGGTTGTTTACTTGAGATGTTTCTTGTTTCTTGAGGTAGGATTGTATTGATATAAACTTCCCTCTTAGAACTGCTTTTGCTGCATCCCATAGGGTTTGGGTCATCGTGTTTTCACTGTCATTTGTTTCTAGGTATTTTTTGATTTCCTCTTTGATTATCTCAGTGATCTCTTCGTTATTTAGTAGTGTATTGTTTAGCCTCCATGTGTTTGTTTTTTTTACAGTTATTTTTCTTGTCATTGATATCTAGTCTCATAGCATTTTGGTCGGAAAAGATACTTGATACAATTTCAATTTTCTTAAATTTACCAAGGCTAGATTTGTGACCCAAGATATGATCTATTCTGGAGAATGTTCCATGAGCACTTGAGAAGAAAGTGTATTCTGTCGTTTTTGGATGGGATGTCCTATAAATATCAATGAAATCCATCTTGTTTAATGTATCATTTAAAGCTTGTGTTTCCTTATTTTCATTTTGTATGATCTGTCCATTGGTGAAAGTTAAATTTCCATAGTATTGTTGTGTCAGTGTCAGTTCCCCCCCCCTTTTTTTTTTTTGTGGTACATGGGCCTCTCACCACTGTGGCCTCTCCCGTTGCGGAGCACAGGCTCCGGATGCGCAGGCTCAGCGGCCATGGCTCATGGGCCCAGCCTCTCCGCGGCATCTGGGATCTTCCCAGACCAGGGCACGAACCCGTGTCCCCTGCATCAGCAGGCGGACTCTCAACCACTGCGCCACCAGGGAAACCCTCAATTTCCCCGTTTATGGCTGTTAGCATTTGCCTTATGTATTGAGGTCTTCCTGTGTTGGGTGCATAAATATTTACAATTGTTATGTCTTCTTGGATTGATCCCTTGATCATTATGTAGTGTCCTTCTTTGTCTCTTGTGATCATCTTTATTTTAAAGTCTATTTTGTCTGATATGAGAATTGCTACTCCAGCTTTCTTTTGGTTTCCATTTGCATGGAATATCTTTTTCCCTCCCCTCACTTTCAGTCTGTATGTGTACCTAGGTCTGAAGTGGGTTTCTTGTAGACAGTATGTATCGGTCTTGTTTTTGTATCCATTCAGCCAGTCTGTGTCTTTTATTTGGAGTATTTAATCCATTTATATAAGGTAATTATCGATATGTATGTTCCTATTACCATTTTCTTAATTGTTTTGGGTTTGTTTTTGTAGGTCTTTTCCTTCTCTTGTGTTTCCTGCCTAGAGAAGTTCCTTTAGCATTTGTTGTAAAGCTGGTTTGGTGGTGCTGAATTCTCTTAGCTTTTGCTTGTCTGTAAAGGTTTTAATTTCCCTGTTGAATCTGAATGAGATCCTTGCTGGGTAGAGTAATTTTGGTTGTCAGTTTTTTCCTTTCATCACTTTAAATATTTCTTGCCACTCCCTTCTAGCTTGCAGAGTTTCTGCTGAAAGATCAGCTGTTATCCTTATGGGGATTCCTTTGTACGTTATTTGGTGCTTTTCCCTTGCTTCTTTTAATATTTTTTCTTTGTATTTAATTTTTGATCGTTTGATTAATATATGTATCAGCATGTTTCTCTTTGAGTTTATCATATATGGTACTCTCTGTGGTTCCTGGACTTGATTGCCTGTTTCCTTTCCCATGTTAGGGAAATTCTTGAGTATAATCTCTTCAAATATTTTCTCAGATGCTTTCTTTTTCTCTTTTTCTTCTGGGACCAATATAATTCAAATGTTGGTGCATTTAATGTTGTCCCAGAGGTCTCTGAGACTGTCTTCAGTTGTTTTCATTCTTTTTTCTATATTCTGCTCCCTGGCAGTTATTTCTACCATTTTATCTTCCAACTCACTTATCCGTTCTTCTGCCTCAGTTATTCTGTTATTGATTACTTCTAGATTTTTTTTTTTTTTTTTTTTGCAGTATGCGGGCCTCTCACTGCTGTGGCCTCTCCTGTTGCGGAGCACAGGCTCCAGATGCGCAGGCTCAGCGGCCATGGCTCACTGGCCCAGCCGCTCCACGGCATGTGGGATCTTCCCGGACTGGGGCACGAACCCGTGTCCCCTGCATCGGCAGGCAGACTCTCAACCACTGCGCCACCAGGGAAGCCCTAGAGCATTTTTAACTTCAGTAATTGTGTTCATCACTGTTTGTTTGCTCTTTAGTTCTTCTAGATCCTTGTTAACGGTTTCTCGTATTTTCTCCTTTCTGTTTCTGAGATTTTGGATCATCTTTAATATCATTACTCTGAATTCTTTTTCAGGTAGGTTGCCTATTTCGTTTTATTTGATCTTGTAGGTTTTTACCTCACTCCTTTGTCTGTAACATATTTTTTTGTCATTTCATTTTTTTTTTTTTTTTGGTTGGTGCTGTATTCCTGTCTTACTGGTTGTTTGGCCTGAGATGTCCAGTAATGAAGTTTGCAGGCAGTTGGATGGAGCTGGGTCTTGGTGCTGAGGTGAGGACCTCTTGGAGGCCTCACTCCAAATGATATTCCCTGGGGTCTGAGGTTCTCTGTTAATGCAGCGGTTTGGACTTAGAGCTCCCACCACAGGAGCTTGGGCCTGACCTCTGGCCTGGGAACAAAGATCCCACAAGCTTCATGTCATGGAAAAGAAAAAGAAAAGGAAGAAAGAAAGAAAACAAGGAGGAGTACAATATCAAAGTATAAAAAACAAATAGAATTAGAAAGATAAAAATTATATTAGGAAAAATAAAACTAAATTGAAACAATGGGTGCTGGTCATTCCTCCTATCCCTTTAGGTGTCTGTGGTCCCCCTTCAGTGCCTGGTAGATGCCCTAGTTGTGAGGAGATGCAAATTCCACGTCCTCCTAGTATGCCATCTTGACCCCACCCTGAGATTGCATTTTGATGCAAGTCTATCATTAGTGTTTTCATTTTCTTCGGACATATACAGGAGTGGAATTTCTGGATCACATGGTAGTTCTGTTTTTAGTTTTTTGAGGAACTTCCATACTGTTTTCCTTATTGGCTGTATCTTCTTTACCAAGAACTCTTTCCTGACTGCTCACAGCTCCTACAATATTTTATTCCATATAGTGGAAACTTATACTCACTATTATTCAGCTTCCAGGGTATAAATTTCTTTGTTTTAATTTATTATGTTTTAAAATTTTTATTGGAGTAAAGTTGATTTACAATGTTGTCTTACTTTCTGCTGTACAACAACGTGAACTAACACACCATTGTAAAGCAATTATAGTCCAATAAAGATGTTTAAAAAAAAAGTGTATCAGTTCTACGTATACATATATTAACACTTTTGTAGATTCTTTTTCCACATAGGTCATTACAGAGTATTGAGTAGAGTTCTGGAACTGTTTCTTATTTTACTTTGCATTTTCTGGCAATGAGGTACAATTCTTTTTACTTGGTAGGCATTCAGTAAAGGCCATTAAAAACAGAACTCAAGTATTTTTTTAATGGTAATGTTTTCTATTTAGATACCACTGGTGAAAGATAGTACTTAGGCAGACAGGAAATATCTATCTTCAAAATCTGTTAGTTGTGATTTTGTTTGCATGTATGGTTAACTGTGAGTAGGTGGTTATTTAAACTAGTGTTGCGTTAGTTTCTGTGGTCCCAACAGTAATCACTGAGTCAGAGAAGGACACTGTTATTAATTATAAGACTGAGAAAGTCACGCTGTACAGAATGCCTGCAAATTTCCTTTGTAGAGTCAGAAGCCTATTTCTAGATCTTTATGCCCTATTTCCAGAGTCCTTAAAGTTCTTATTCTCTTACTTTCAGAATTAACACTTCCTTTATTCATGATCTTGGTTAATGATTTTACTCAGTTTCCCAAGTCAGAAACCTGTGTTTCCTCCATTCTCTCTTTTCCTTTATTCTGCTTATAATCCCTGCCTAAGTCTATCAGTTTACTTGAAGTTTAAAAAGAAGATGCAGCAGCTCTTACTTCTTTTTTAAAATTATCATCTTTTCCTTCTTGGAAAGAGTAGAAACTGGTTCCCTACTCATATCCCTCATCCTAATCTGTTTCCCATTCTCGTCTGTTTTTAAAATACTTGAGTATTTAAGCAATGCCAATTTCCCCCCCCCCCCAAATATTCAATAATACATCTCTGCTATTTGAAAATCTGTTAGATTCAAGTGGCTAAGGTATGGAATTGAAACTCCTTAGATTTGACCTAACCCATCTTGTCAACCTCACCTTCGACTCCTCTCTGTACAGCTCAGTTCCAGGAGCACACCTGATCCTTTAAGGCTCTGTTGGGCTCCTTTGCTTACTGTTCTGTGTTGTTCTTTGCTGTAAAGTTCCTACTCACCCTTCAAGATCCAACAAAATATTAATTCCAGATAAGAAGTTGCTCTGTCTATGGGATTTCTCAGCCCTTTGTTAACGTACCTTCAGTAGTTACTGCCAGGGTGGTTGTGTTAGTGACCAGTGTTCTTGTACTTTTTAATCAATAGAAATTGATAAGAGACCAGATGAGAAATTCAGGCAAGACTGCAGCACGTAGGAGCAAAAACAAGTAACAGATTCCCTTGCTCGCTCCCTGATGGGGGCGAGGCAAGCTGGTCTCTTAAATGGGGTGAGGGTTGGGGTGGGTCCAGGGGTTGGGCTGGAGTGATGGCTTAGGTAGTTGGCCCACCCACTTTGTGGTGCTTTGTACATGCACAGTACCCTGCTTTTGTTCCCGACACCTCAAAAGTGGCAGTTGTGTTTTGGATCTTTTTGTATCTTGTTGTTCATGATTTGCCCCAACTGCACATGCATGCAGTTAATTTTAGTCCATTCTAATTTCTTTGTATTCTGTTACTTGAGGAAATGTTTATCCACATGCAAGCACTGCAGCAAATGGTTTCAGGTCCCAGGTCCCAGCCTGTCTCTGTTATTTATGTTTGTCTTTGTCTTCCCCCGTAAGCCCTATGAGAGCAGGAAATCTAAATTAGTCATGTTTGTAATCCCAGGTATTGCACAGTATCTAATAATGGTAGGGGTACAATTTGATTTTCTTAACTTTGGCTTTAAAATTTCAGCTATATGTTTAAGGGTATAATAAGAACCCTAGAAGCAAGTTAAGAGACCTACCTGAGTTCTAGTCCTGAGTTGGTTATTAACATAGCATCCTGGGTGTTTTATAACTTTCCATTTTCTGCTCTTCTTTCCCTCTAACCATCCACTCATCCTGATTTAATGAACTTAATCTCAGAGTGAGACATGAGAGGTTCACAGAGTCACAGTTTAGACATGTGATCTTGGAAACATAAGAGGTTCTTGCTATGCACAGTGCACACAAAAAGCCTTTAATTAAACACGTGAAATGTATTAGTCACATGCTCTTGAGAAAACTGAAAAAAAGGGACCCATCCCAGGCCCAGATGTGTCCTTGGAAAGGACTGGGCCAACAACAGACAAGGAGGGGTGAGGGTTTCAGCCATGATTACTCCCATCTGTTGTTCTTTAAAACAAAACCAAAAAAAGTTTCCCAAATGAACACTAGATGTGGGAAAAATTATAAGAAGCTGATATCAAAGCTGGACTAAATATGTAGAAATAGTAGCTTAATATTCCTGAATTTTGAGATGGAAATTTAGATTTTAAATTTTGTGAAAGCCTCAACTGCTTTTTGTTTCTTTTCGTCTTTGACTTCCTTCTTCTTAACTTTGACGCTTCTGTGATGAGTCTAGAACATACCAAATGGTGGATAAACCCACCCCATTGAGCTTAGCTGGATTAGAATTTTTCCACATAAACTGTTGGACATTTTGTACACTGATCCAAACAGGTATGGAGAACAGTGATACCAATTTTCCTTATGAATTTAAGGAGTAGAGAATAACTGTAAGTGGGGAGGACACAGCTGCAGGTATATTGATTTAACTTTAATAATTTAATAAGCCACCATTTAATAAAGAGAGACATGCTACAACCCGGGATAGATTTTATATTATTAGCTACTCTTTCCTTTTCTGGATGACAGAGTTTATGGCAGCATGGTTCCTCCATGACTGTTGGCATTAATTAAATAATTGAATGAACCAACTGAAGTCTCGTAGATATGTTCATGTTATTTTGATGTCTGGAGATTATGAAGGACTGATATACCAAGAATATCTTACACTCTTTGATTTAAATTTTTAATTTGTTGCTGTCCATTACAATATTAGATCCTCCTGTGAATTTATATGTCCTAAGAAGATAGTTCTATCTGTTCTTAACCTTGCTAATGTATTTTCTTTCAAGGCAGTTAATGAAATGTTTTAGTTTATTTGTTCTACAAAAGTGAAAAAAAAGCATTAAGCTTAAAAGCAAATAATTCTCTTGAGATGCTTTGAACTGTGATTAAATGTGGAATCTTTGAATACTTGTTACCTGTGGAAATTTAAGGATGTAGTATTTTTAAAAATAGCAACTAAATATTGTTTTTTCTTCATGCAATCTCATTTAAAGAACACATATAAGTACAAAGTTTCCTTCACTGCTTTTTCCACCAAGCAGTCAAATTGAGAGCCTTCATTCATTACAGCTGTAGATAATCACACTAAAGAGAAAAGCTGTTTCATCAAGTTATGGGAAATGTGAACAACTTAGAGTGCTCTAAAACTGGTTTCTAGGAAGAATCAGGATCATAATTTAACTGTTGAAACAATTTTTTGTTCATGTGTGTTTTTCCTTCCTATTGTAAATCTGAGGAAAATGTGACACAGTTTGCTTTTAACGTGTTCACGTATGTTCCTAGTGGATGTCTTAAATCAAGAGATAAACCTTTGTATTTCCAGGGATAAAAACTTAACACACCTGGCACTCACATAAATGTGCTGAGTGGATCAATAAATGAACCAATGATGCTAGTATTTTATACTCTGCTAGACCAATATACCTTTCCAAATGCCGTCTTAGAGATGTATTCTATAAAGTTTGACAAACTAACTAATAAGGAATGTGCCTCTTCCAGCACCCAACTATAGAATATTTGGGAAAACTTGAAGCAAAAGCAAGTTTTAAATGAATATTAAAAAAAAAAAAAAAAGAAAGAAGGACATCCCCAGGGAACAAAATAAACAGAAAAACACGTTCAAATGACAGAGATAAGCAAAGCTAAACCAGAATGGTCCATGGGTGTATCCTGACTAGATGGACCTAAATGGCTGGGGTTTGACACTTAGAGGGAGGCTTAGATCTGCAGTTACTATGTGTGGAAGGAGCTAGAATTGGGCTGCTCATATAAAGCAAGGAGTCTAAGATGGCTGTGTTGTTCCTAAAACCGGCTCTAGGAAAGCAGGCTGGGGGACTTAGAACAAGAATGAGTACTGTGGACACTGAATAGAAAGTGTCATCCTGGAGAATTCAATACCTCAAGTCCGTATTGGGAATCTACCATGGCATAAGAATGAAGAGACAATAAACAACAAGATGTTACTGTATAGCACAGGGAACTATATTCAATATCCTGTAATGGATAATGGAAAAGAATATGAAAAAGAATCTATAACTGAATCACTTTGCTGTACAGGAGAAATTAACACAACATTGTAAATCAACTATACTTCAATAAAATAGTTTTATAAAAAAGAATGAAGAGACAGTCTTAACATACATTTTCCTTCCTTCTCTGGAAAGAATCAGGAATTGGAATGGCATTTCATTTCTTACCAGTAGCCCTGGAATCTAGAAAACAGCAGAGGCATTGTTTTAAAGTTCAGGGGAAAAGATTTGCACCAGGAATTCTATGCCCAGACATGTGTCAAGTATCAGGATAGAATAAAAGACCTCCAAAAGGCAAGCTGTCAAATAATTTACCCTCAACACCCTTTCCCTCATGGTAGTAGAAATTGAGTACATACTCCACCAAAAGAAAGGAAAAAATAAGAAATGAGAAGCCAAAACACTCAGGCAAAGGAGAATCTCATAGAAGAGAGAAATATCAATAAAAGGAATTCCCAAGACGATAACAAAGGGAAACTTCAGAGTGATAGCTCTTCCTAGAGAGCAAACAGTCTAGTTTTGGACTAAGAACACAGAGATCCTGGTGGAATGTTTCCAGTGAAAACAAAAATCAATGGATAGATCGCCCAGTGTGTTGAGGGGAGTTTTATGTCTCTGGTGGATTATTTGGGTCTAAATTGGTGATAGACACTAGAAAACTAAGGGAGAAAAAAGTCAAGTTATTAATTCAAGTATTAAATATTCCTGAAAAAAAGAGTCACACAAGAAAGGTGAGTTTCATTAAACCTTTAAGCAATGAATGACCTCTAACTTGTACTGTTTCAGAGAATAAAGAGAAAATATTCCAACTAATTTTAAGGTTATTAAATTTTTGATACCTGTAGTAGACAGAATGACCGTCTCCCAAAGATATCCTAATCACAGAACCTGTGAATATGTTACATATTCACAGTATATAACAAAGACTTAAAGTAGCAGACGAGATTAAGGTTGCAAATCAGCTGAATTTAAAATAGATTACTAGGATTGTCCAGGTGGACCTGATAGAATCACATGGGTCCTTAAAAGTGGAAGAAGTCAGTAAAAAAGGTCAGAGTGTTATGATACAAGAAAGGCTCAACCAGCCATTCCTGGCTTTGAAAATGGAAGGGGACCATGGGCCAAAGAATGTGGATGGCCACTAGAAGCTGGAAAAGGCAAGGAAAATGGGCTCTCCCTTAGAGCCTCCAGAAAGGAGGGCAGTCCTGCTGACACTTTGATTTTAGCCCATTGAGACATGTTTTGGACTCCTGGCCTTCAGAACTGCATAAGCTAATGAATTTGTTATTATTTGTTACAGCAGCAATAGGAAACTAATACAATGCCCAAACTGAATAAGGACAGTGCAAAAAAATTTACAGACCAATTTCATTTATGAGCATGAATATAAACATACTAAATGAAATACTAGCCTGAAATCCATTCATCAGTATATGTTAGGATTTCTCCAAGAACATAGGGATAGCTCTATTTCAGCATTTATTTATATAAGGTAGTATATTAACAGATTAAAGAAAATGTGTAATATATATATATATATATACTGTAAAAATTAAATATATATAGTTTATATCTATAACATAAGACAACATAAACTATTATCTCAAGTGATACATAAAAAGCATTTGTGATGAATCAATACCCATCCATGATATAGTCTTAGGAAACTAAAAATTATTGGGAACATCCTTATTATTTCTGTGATCTGAATCAAATGTCGTTATGTGAACACCAGTGGAAAAATGTTAGAAGTGTTCCTTTTAACATGAAAAGGATAAGGACCCCTGTCATTGCTTCTTGTCAAAGAAATGAAATAGGGGATGTAACGATTGGAAAGAAAGAGGCAAATTTTTTGTTATTTGTAATAATGTGAGTATATGCATAGAAAATCCAATAGAACTATGAAACTTTGAAAATTTCAGCATAGTGGCTAAATAAAAAAAATAGGATTCCTGTATTGGTAACAACCAATTTGAAAATATAAAACCCTCCATTTTATTTATTTATTTATTCATCTAGTGAGAATTCATTTTTTTATTACTTTTTAAAATTGGAGTATAGTTGATTTACAATCTTGTATTACTTTCTGCTGTACAGAAAAGGGAATCAGTCATATATATATACATATATCTACTCTCTTCTAGACTCCATTCCCATATAGGTCATTATGGAGCATTGAATAGAGTTCCCTGTGCTATACAGTAGGTTCTCATTAGTTATCTTTTTTTTCCATAAATTTATTTATTTAATTAATTTATTTTTGACTGTGTTGAGTGTTCATCGCAGTGCACGGACTTTCTCTAGTTGTGGAGAGTGGGGGCTACTCTTTGTTGCAGTGCGCGGGCTTCTCTTGCTGCGGAGCACGGGCTCTAGGCATGTGGGCTTCAGTAGCTGCAGCACGCGGGCTCAGTAGTTGTGGTGCACAGGCTTAGTTGCTCCGTGGCATGTGGGATCTTCCCGGACCAGGGTTTGAACCCATGTCCCCTGCATTGGCAGGCAGATTCTCAACCACTGTACCACCAGTAAAGCCCTAGTTATCTTTTATATATAGTAGTGAGTATATATCAATCCCAATTTCCCAACTTATCCCTGCCTCCTTTCCCCCTTGGTAACCATAAGTTTGTTTTCTATACCTGTGACTCAGTTTCTTAAAAACCTCCATTTTATAGAGTACCTAGCAATTAAGTGACCAAAAGATGTAAAAGAAATCTTATGAAAGAAATCTTTAAATGTAAAAGCAAACCTGAATAAATTGGGAGCTGAACCATGTTGCTATATGGAAGGACTCACTATGGTGAAAATGTTTCTTCTCTCCTAAATTAATTTATAAAGCCAGTGCAATCCCACTCAAAATTCCAGCAGGATTTTTCATGTAATGAGACAATTAGATTCTAAAATTCAAATGGAAGAAGTGGTCAACTCCAAGGGGCACTGTTCACATTTTATTCTATGGAGAAGTTATCTATTTTAGCGGCACAGGTGACAAAGAAATCAAGAACTTTTGAAGAACAACGTGATGGGTACATCTGCTAGATATCATCACTAGAGAACCGTGGTGTTGAGTTGGTGCAGGGATGTACTGTGGAGCAGAACTGAGAACCTAGAGAAGACCATGTATATACAGAAGCCTTGTGATAGAGGTGGCGTTCAAGTCATTTGGGAAAGAATAGACTGTTCAGTAGATGGGGATGCCAACTGGTTCTCCATAGGGCAAATTATAAACTTATGTCTCTATCTCAAACTGCAAATCAGAATGTAAAAAAAGAAACTTTAAAACATTTAGAAGTAAACATGAAGAAGATCTTTGTGAACTTGGGGTAGCGAAGAATTTCTTCAGTAGATAAAAACCATAAGTCATAAAATAAAAGATAGATAAATTTGTCTAAATTAAAACTGATACCTTTTGACAAAACAAACAAATTTAAAAGTCAAGTGATAGATGGGAAGAAGAAATATACAACACAAATAGAATATTAAGATTCGGAATACTGTATATGATGAAATATAAGGCAATGTTTATTTCCCCAAAATGATTACTCAGAAAAAAGGACTTATCAGAGGCTTTCAAGTCTCTGAAATGTATTAGCAGCCTAAAACCACCCAGTCAGTGCTACTTGTGCATGTTTGTAAAGGACCCAGGTTGCCGCTGATTAAAACAACAAAACAAACTAACAAAAGGCTATCAAGAAGGTTAATACAGATTGTTTATTCCTGGAATATGACTTCAAATTGCAAGAGTTCGATTTGTGGAAAGCAAGCCTTCTAAAGATTTTTGAAATTGAATAATTTTAACTAAAAAGGAACCCCAAAGATTATTTTTAAACTATTAAGATCAGTCAGTTTCTCAAAGGGAAATTGATGGCACATTCAAATTAGGACAATTCAAGAAGTGTTTATTAATCAAAAGGCTAATTATAAAGGTGTGGAGGGGTGTAAGGAAAGTGCAAGGAATAACACAGGACCCCAGGGCTAGCAGGCTCAGAACTATGAACACTCCTAGGTCTGCAAGGGTAAAGCGAAGGAGGGGTCTCTGGATGCGGAAGGAGAGAGTCATGAGGAGTAGGGTGCCTTGAGAGGAGCAATGACTTTCTGTCCAGTGATGTAGCCAGACGGAGGCAACCTCTAAGAGAGGGAGCCAGAGGAGTAAATGCCCCAACCTCACTCTCCTCCCCGCTTCTCATCTCCTGCCAAGCCTGCCATTGGCTGTCCCCAGCAGGAAGCCTGAGAGCAAGGGATCCAGGGTATGTGGCCCACACAGGTCAGCTTTCCAGAGCAGAAAGCAGGGTGTAAAAGGAAGGGGGGGTGGGTTGGAAGGGGCAAATGATGATAACTGGCACAAAAAGCAATATGCTACATGATCATATTGTGAAAATCATGAATAGCAAGTGGTATTTGGTACTTTGGAGCACAGTCTAGAGGGTGTATTAAACACAGATTCAACATTTTTCTGAATAGAAGTGGAGGTGATCTGCTTTAGAAAACTGTAAATGATGCAAAAAGTGGTTCAATCATGAAAAACCCTGATGCTGGATATGCTCATTAGAAATGTGAATAAAATTGTTTCATGAAATGTGAGTGAAGGAGACAGCAATAGTCTGAAAATAATTTATTATGATTAATGTGTGATTTAGAATATGCATTTAAAATGACATTAACATCAGTATGATACATAGACATTTGATGATTTTATCTTTTCTTTTTAACATCTTTATTGGAGTATAATTGCTTTACCATGGTGTGTTAGTTTCTGCTTTATAACAAAGTGAATCAGTTATACATATACATATGTTCCCATATCTCTTCCCTCTTGCATCTCCCTCCCTCCCACCCTCCCTGTCCCACCCCTCTAGGTGGTCACAAACCACCTAGCTGATATCCCTGTGCTATGCGGCTACTTCCCACTAGCTATCTATTTTACATTTGGCAGTGTATATATATCCATGCCACTCTCTCACTTTGTCACAGCTTACACTTGCCCCTCCCCATATCCTCAAGTCCACGCTCTAGTAGGTCTGTGTCTTTATTCCCGTCTTACCCCTAGGTTCTTCATGAACTTTTTTTTTTCTTAAATTCCATATATATATGTGTTAGCATACGGTATTTGTCTTTCTCTTTCTGACTTATTTCACTCTGTATGACAGACTCTATGTCCATCCACCTCACTACAAATAACTCACTTTCGTTTCTTTTTATGGCTGAATAATATTCCATTGTATATATATGCCACATCTTCTTTATCCATTCATCTGTTGATGGACACTTAGGTTGCTTCCATGTCCTGTCTATTGTAAATAGAGCTGCAATGAACATTTTGATACATGACTCTATTTGAATTATGGTTTTCTCAGTATATATGCCCAGTAGTGGGATTGCTGGGTCGTATGGTAGTTCTGCTGTTAGTTTTTTAAGGAACCTCCATACTGTTCTCCATAGTGGCTGTATCAATTTACATTCCCACCAGCAGTGCAAGAGTGTTCCCTTTTCTCCACACCCTCTCCAGCATTTATTGTTTCTAGATATTTTAATGATGGCCATTCTGACCGGTGTGAGATGATATCTCATTGTAAATATTTTTTTTTTTTTTTTTTTTTTGCGGTACGCGGTCCTCTCACCGTTGTGGCCTCTCCCATTGTGGAGCACAGGCTCCGGACGCACAGGCTCAGTGGCCATGGCTCACGGGCCTAACTGCTCCATGGTATGTGGGATCTTCCCGGACCGGGGCACGAACCCGCGTCCCCTGCATCGGCAGGTGGACTCTCAACCATGGTGCCACCAGGGAAGCCCTCATTGTGGTTTTGATTTGCATTTCTCTAATGATTAATGATGTTGAGCATTCTTTCATGAGTTTGTTGGCAATCTGTATATCTTCTTTGGAGAAATGTCTATTTAGGTCTTCTGCCCATTTTTGAATTGAGTTGTTTATTTTTTTGTTATTGAGCTGCATGAGCTGCTTGTAAATTTTGGAGATTAATCCTTTGTCAGTTGCTTCATTTGCAAATATTTTCTCCCATTCTGAGGGTTGTCTTTTGGTCTTGTTTATGGTTTCCTTTGCTGTGCAAAAGCTTTGAAGTTTCATTAGGTTCCATTTGTTTACTTTTGTTTTTTATTTCCATTTCTCTAGGAGGTGGGTCAAAAAGGATCTTGCTGTGATTTATGTCATAGAGTGTTCTGCCTATGTTTTCCTCTAAAAGTTTGATAGTGTCTGGCCTTACATTTAGGTCTTTAATCCATTTTGAGTTTATTTTTGTGTATGGTGTTAGGGAGTGTTCTAATTTCATACTTTTATATGTACCTATCCAGTTTTCTCAGCACCACTTATTGAAGAGGCTGTCTTTTCTCCACTGTATATTCTTGCCTCCTTTATCAAAGATAAGGTGACCATATGTGCATGGGTTTATCTCTGGAATTTCTATCCTGTTCCCTTGATCTACATTTCTGTTTTTGTGCCAGTACCATACTGTCTTGATTACTGTAGCTTTGTAGTATAGTCTAAAGTCAGGGAGCCTGATTCCTCCAGCTCCATTTCTCGTTCTCAAGATTGCTTTGGCTATTCGGGATCTTTTGTGTTTCCATACAAATTGTGAAATTGTTTGTTCTAGTTCTGTGAAAAATGCCAGTGGTACTTTGATAGGGATCGCATTGAAGCTGTAGATTGCTTTGGGTAGTAGAGTCATTTTCACAATGTTGATTCTTCCAATCCAAGTACATGGTATACCTCTCCATCTATTTGTATCATCTTTAATGTCTTTCATCAGTGTCTTATAATTTTCTGCATACAGGTCTTTTGTCTCCTCAGGTAGGTTTATTCCTAGATATTTTATTCTTTTTGTTGCAATGGTAAACGGGAGTGTTTTCTTGATTTCAGTTTCAGATTTTTCATCACTAGTGTATAAGAATGCCAGAGATTTCTGTGCATTAATTTTGTATCCTGCTACTTTACCAAATAAATTGATTAGCTCTAGTAGTTTTCTGGTAGTAACTTTAGGATCTCTCTATATAGTTTCATGTCATCTGCAAACAGTGACAGCTTTATTTCTTCTTTTCTGATTTGGATTCCCTTTATTTCCTTTCCTTCTCTGATTGCTGTGGCTAAAACTTCCAAAACTATGTTGAGTAAGAGTGCCAAGAGTGGGCAGACTTGTCTTGTTCCTGATCTTAGTGGAAATGGTTTCAGTTTTTCACCATTGAGGATGATGTTGGCTGTGGGTTTGTCATATATGGCCTTTATTATGTTGAGGAAAGTTCCCTCTATGCCTACTTTCTGCAGGGTTTTTATCATAAATGGGTGTTGAATTTTGTCGAAGGCTTTCTGTGCATCTATTGAGATGATCATATGGTTTTTATCTTTCAGTTTGTTAATATGGTTTATCACGTTGATTGATTTGCGTATATTGAAGAATCCTTGCATTCCTGGAATAAAACCCACTTGCTCATGGTGTATGATCCTTTTAATGTGCTGTTGTATTCTGTTCACTAGTATTTTGTTGAGGATTTTTGCATCTATGTTCATCAGTGATATTGGCCTGTAGTTTTCTTTCTTTTTGACATATTTGTCTGGTTTTGGTATCAGGGTGATGGTGGCTGCATAGAATGAGTTTGGGAGTGTTCCTCCCTCTGCTATATTTTGGAAGAGTTTGAGAAGGACAGGTGTTAGCTCTTCTCTAAATGTTTGATAGATTTCGCCTGTGAAGCCATCTGGTTCTGGGCTTTTGTTCGTTGGAAGATTTTTAATCACAGTTTCAATTTCAGTGCTTGTGATTTGTCTGTTCATATTTTCTATTTCTTCCTGGTTCAGTCTCAGAAGGTTGTGCATTTTTAAGAATTTGTCCATTTCTTCCAGGTTGTCCATTGTATTGGCATAGAGTTGCTTGTAGTAATCTCTCATGATCTTTTGTATTTCTGCAGTGTCAGTTTTTACTTCTCCTTTTTCATTTCTAATTCTATTGATTTGAGTGTTCCACCCTTTTTTTCTTGATGAGACTGGCTAATGGTTTATCAATTTTGTTTATCTTCTCAAAGAACCAGCTTTAATTTTATTGATCTTTGGTATCGTTTCCTTCATTTCTTTTTCATTTATTTCTGATCTGATCTTTATGATTTCTTTCCTTCTGCTAACTTTGTGGTTTTTTTGTTCTTCTTTCTCTAATTGCTTGAGGTGCAAGGTTAGGTTGTTTATTCGAGATGTTTCCTGTTTCTTAAGGTAGGATTGTATTGCTGTAAAATTCTCTCTTAGAACTGCTTTTATTGCATCCCATAGGTTTTCGGTCGTCGCGTCTCCATTGTCATTTGTTTCTAGGTATTTTTTGATTTCTTCAGTGATCACTTCATTATTAAGTAGTGTATTGTTTAGCCTCCATGTGTTTGTAATTTTTACAGATCTTTTCCTGTAATTGATATCTAGTCTCATAGCATTGTTGTCGGGAAAGATAGTTGATATGATTTCAGTTTTCTTAAATTTACCAAGGCTAGATTTGTGACCCAAAATATGATCTTTCCTGGAGAATGTTCCATGAGCACTTGAGAAAAATGTGTATTCTGTTGTTTTTGGATGGAATGTCCTATAAATATCAATTAAGTTCATCTTGTTTAATGTATCATTTAAAGCTTGTATTTCCTGTATATTTTCATTTTGGATGATCTGTCCATTGGTGAAAGTGGGGTGTTAAAGTGCCCTACTATGATTGTGTTATTGTCGATTTCCCCTTTTATGGCTGTTAGTATTTGCCTTATGTATTGAGGTGCTGCTATGTTGGGTGCATAAATATTTACAATTGTTATATCTTCTTCTTGGATCGATCCCTTGATCATTATGTAGTGTCCTTCTTTTTCTCTTGTAATAATCTTTATTTTAAAGTCTATTTTGTCTGATATGAGAATTGCTACTCCAGCTTTCTTTTGGTTTCCATTTGTATAGAATATCTTTTTCCATCCCCTCACTTTCAATCTGTACGTGTCCCTAGGTCTGAAATGGGTTTCTTGTAGGCAGCATATATACAGGTCATGTTTTTGTATCCATTCAGCCAGTCTGTCTTTTGGTGGGAGCATTTAATCCATTTACATCTAAGGTAATTATTGATATGTATGTTCCTATTCCTATTTTCTTAATTGTTTCTGGTTTGTTATTGTAGGTCTTTTCCTTCTCTTGTGTTTCTTGCCTAGAGAAGTTTCTTTAGCATTTGTTGTTAAGCTGGTTTGGTGGTGCTGAACTCTCTCAGCTTTTGCTTGTCTGTAAAGGTTTTAATTTCTCCATCAAAACTGAATGAGATCCTTGCTGGGTAGATAATCTTGGTTGTTAGTTTTTCTCCTTCATCACTTTCAATATGTCCTGCCACTCCCTTCTGGCTTGCAGAGTTTCTGCTGAAAGATCAGCTGTTAACCTTATGGGGATTCCCTTGTGTGTTATTTGTTGGTTTTCCCTTGCTGCTTTTAATATGTTTTCTTTGTATTTAATTTTTGACAGTTTGATTAATATGTGTCTTGGCATGTTTCTCCTTGGATTTATCCTATATGGGACTCTCTGTGCTTCCTGGACTTGATTAACTATTTCCTTTCCCATATTAGGGAAGTTTTCAACTATAATCTCTTCAAATATTTTCTCAGTCCCTTTCTTTTTCTCTTCTTCTTCTGGGACCCCTATGATTCGAATGTTGGTGCATTTAATGTTGTCCCAGAGGTCTCTGAGACTGTCTTCATTTCTTTTCATTCTTTTTTCTTTATTCTGCTCTGCAGTAGTTATTTCCACTGTTTTATCTTCCAGGTCACTTATCCGTTCTTCTGCCTCAGTTATTCTGCTGTTGATCCCTTCTAGAGTATTTTTAGTTTCATTTATTGTGTTGTTCATCATTGCTTGTTTCCTCTTTAGTTCTTCTAAGTCCTTGTTAAATGTTTCTTGCATTTTCTCTATTCTGTTTCCAAGATTTTGGATCATCTTTACTATCATTATTCTGAATTATTTTTCAAGTAGACTGCCTATTTCCTCTTCATTTGTTAGGTCTGGTGGGTTTTTATCTTGTTCCTTCATCTGCTGTGTGTTTTTCTGTCTTTTCATTTTGCTTATCTTACTGTGTATGGGGTCTCATTTTTGCAGGCTGCAGGTTTTTAGTTCCCATTGTTTTTGGTGTCTGTCCCCAGTGGCTAAGGTTGTTTCAGTGGGTTGTGTAGGCTTCCTGGTGGAGGGGACTAGTGCCTGTGTTCTGGTGGATGAGGCTGGATGTTGTCTTTCTGGTGGGCAGGTCCACGTCTGGTGGTGTGTTTTGGGATGTCTGTGGCCTTATTATGATTTTAGGCAGCCTCTTTGCTAATGGATGGGGCTGTGTTCCTGTCTTTCTAGTTGTTTGGCATAGTGTGTCCAGCACTGTAGCTTGCTGGTCATTTAGTGAAGCTGGGTGTTGGTGTTGAGATGGAGATCTCTGCGAGATTTTCGCCATTTGATATTATGTGGAGCTGGGAGGTCTCTTGTCGACCAGTGTCCTGAAGTTGGCTCTCCCACCTCAGTGGCACAGCCCTGACACCTGGCTGGAGCACGAAGAGACTGTCCTCCACATGGCTCCTAGTTTTGGAGGGTCTCCTGCAGAGTCAGTGGGTGGCTGTGGCTCACCATTAGGACAAGGACACTGGCAGCAGAAGTTCTGGGAAGTACTCCTTCGATTTTAACTTTATACATAAATATTTTTATTTTAAAGTTGTACAAAACTTTATGTGTCTCCTAATTTGGAACACTGGGAGAGACAGCCTTATATTTGGGATCACCTTATATCCAGACACATTTTCGTATATAAAGAACTCTGGAGAAAATGACAGGTAAGTATAAAAATTGGTAAAAGATACGAACCAGCAGTTCAGATAAAAGGTAAAAGGTAAATAGGAAATAAACATAAAAAAGATGCTTAACTAGGAACATAGGAATTAGTGAAACTTGTAATCAGGAAAAAATTTAAAATGAGATACCATTTCACACCCATTTGACTGGCAAATATCAGAAAGTTGTGTATAGAGAAGATCTTACCCATTGCTGCTAATATGTTAATAGTTTCCACCACTTTTTGAGACTTTTGCCAGTATCTAGTGAAAGCATACCCTTTGACACTCTTGATCTAGATCTAGATTGATCTAGGTTGATCTAGAACCTCTTGCTCATGTACACAGGAAGATATTTAAAATAACTTTATTGTTGTATTTTTGGAATAGTGAACTGGAAGTAATTTGATATCAATCAATAGGAGAATGAATAAAATGTGGTTTATTTATATGTTGGAAAATTAACAGCAATTGAAACAAACCAACATGGAAAAATCTTAAAAGGTAGATGAAAAGGCAAGTTTTAGAATGATTCATATTGTAGAATAACATTTATGTAAATCAAACCCAAAGCAATGCTATATATATTTTTTGTATTCATAAATGTAATAAAGGTATAAAAGCTTGGGCTGGAAGAGATATATGCTACATTCTTCTTAGTGGCTGCCTCAAGGTAAGAATGGAGGGAACGGGACTGTGTAAATGTTGGTAGCAGGAAAGAGTACAATGTCTTGGCCTGAAATACCTGAATATTTGTTTGTTTATATTCTGATTAGATTTAGACTCATTTCCTTTTATGTCCTGAAACAATCTGAACACATTTCCAAGAATCTCAACTATAGTCAACAGAGTTTTACTACTTGGAGGCCAACTGAAAATTTTTGTTCTTAGTGTTGTAATTTTCAGGGCAAGTTATAAAATTATTGATCGGAACAATTGTAACCATTTTCTATAGTTTATTTCTCCACTAGTCTATAGTCCAGTAGGAGGACTTTTAAATGGAAGATATGGGTGTCAACTAATGGAGTAGTGGGAAGACAAATGCAGTCATGCACATGGCCAGCTGAGAGCAGATTTTTAAAAATTGATGAGTTGTCTTTTCACCAGTTTATTAGGTGACATGCTTCTAAGATGGAAACAGTGTATGAGAAGGGGATGAAAGACTTGAACAGCTTTCCAATTCAATTGTATTGAATTGTGACAATTGTGACATTATTTTTAAATTAAATATTTGACTTATCCATATTCAAATATTATCACCCATAAATAATTAACACCCATAAGCAGAAGCTGAACAAATTAATTAAAAAATGTCCACCACTGTTAATTATCTGGGCCACTCACTCTTGTCCCAACTCCCCATATACTTGTTTCTATCTGTTAACCTGAACTACAGTGTTCTCTTTTAGGTCAGGTGGTTCTCTGAGACCTCAGCTTAAATTGAATCTTTCCATCTCTCCTGTTCCTTTATAATTGCAAGGAGCATCCACTGTATGTGAATTCTTATGGCCTATTTCACATCCCTTTAGGTAGTTTTACTTTCTTATAGAGCTTTTACAAATGAACCCCAGGATTATTTTTCCTCTATTTGAATCCTTCCTGATCTCCTCCCATTTAAACTACTGTTGTAATTATGGAATTGCATTGGATGTATTCCATTTGTACATACTGCCTTGTCTGCATTAATTAACAAAAATTATAGCAACTTGCCAAGAATACCTCACATTATCATGGGGACAGAAATAGTAATACACTATTCAATAACAACCCACCAATTTCTATCTTCATTTCTTACCTCTCCTCTGAGCTGAGTTGACCATATGGTCAACAGACCATATGGATGTCTCTGAGCACCTCAAACTTAACATGTTGAAGACCAAGCCAACAACATCCTCCCAGACCCACTCATCTCTTTGTGTTTTCTGTTCAGTTAATGGCACCTCTTTCAACCAGGAGGTGCAAGTTGTACTGTCATCCTTGAAATGAATCTTCTTTCCTTATTTCTCACATCCAGTTTTCTTCCAGAATATGTCAATTTTGCTTTCTACATATCCCACAGATCTGTCTGGATTCAAGCCATGTACCATCATTGGTCATCTGGACCACTGCAATAGATAGTTTCCTGATCTCCCTGTGCTTTCTCTTTCCATCCTTCAGCATGTTCTATATCCTTTTGATCCCCCCCCCCCTTTTTTTTTTCAGGTTTCTCCTCCTTTGCCACTTCTTTAGAGAAGTTTTTCCTGATCTTCCTGGGTTGGTTGAATCCTTCTATTATTAGTGATCAGAGCCCTCAGTACCTAATGTCCTTAGCACATAAGACAGGTTTAATGTTACATTAATTTGATTCAAGCATTTTTCCCACTAAATCTGCACTGTCCATTACAGTAGCCACTAGCCACAGATGGCTATTTAACTTTAAATTAAGTAGAATTAAATGAAACTTAAAATTCAGTTTCCTAGTCACACCAGCTACACTTCAAGTGCTCAAGAGCCGTCTGGGCACTGGTAGCTACCATGTTGGGCAGTGCAGAGTAAAGAACATTTCCATCACCCTAGGAAGTTCTGTAGGACAACATGCACCAGACTGTAAGCTCTGCAGGGGCACACAATGGTTCTTTTCTTTTTTTCCTGTTGTCAAACAGTCTTTCTGTCTTTCCATTACATTCCTGGTGCCTAGCAACATGTCTGGCCCCACAGAAGGCCTTCCAAAATATTTGTTAAGCAAATGAAAAAATGAGTTAACGAATGAGCACCTCAGAGCCTTGTGGGGATGAAGTGGAGCAGTTAAGAATGTCCCGAATTGGGAAAACTTTCTCCGAGGCTGGTATTTGTGGACCATTGATTCCAGAGACCTCAGCACTTGATGCCGTTCATGTGCTCACTCAATGACATGCCTGCACAAATCTTTGTTTTGCCGTTTCAAAGCTGTACTTGGCCAATCATGGTCTGGAGATCCTTCATGAATATTTTGTAAGAGAAGCTTCCTCATGGAAATTAAAAAGTACCTGACAGGGGCAGCATATGTGATAGCAGATGTTTATCAGTTTTGGCAGTGAATAATTGTCATGTCTGGGATGTGTTCTTTTGCCTAAAGGAACATGGCAAATGATGTGACGGATCATGTTTCTTATTTTACTTTATGCTAGTTTAAGTTTACTTTTAGTGGAGAGTTAATGAAGTACAGTATAGTCTAAAAAAACAGTAAGGAGGGACTCTGGTTTCAGAAACCCATGTGAAAGCTAGAAAACATCACAAAGGATTCTAGTATTTTAATTGAGAGAGAAGCAAATTATGGCCCATGGGCCAAATCCAGCCCAGTGCCTGTTTTTGTGAATAAAGATTTATTGGAACAAAGCCACACCCATTCATCTATTCATCTACTGTTGCTTTCACCCTACAATGGCAGAGTTGAGTAGTTGGGACAGAGACTGTGTAGCCTACGTCTAAAATGTTTCTTACCTGGACTTTTATAAAAAGTTTGCTTACCTCTGTTTTAACTCCTACAGGATCCAATGCTACTTGGATTGTTTGAGCTTTATGAGCAGTTAGTGGGTACAGCTGACAAAATGGTCACTCTGTTCAGTTGCTTTCTTTACCAGCCACCCTCCTACCCCCCTGCCCCCAACACTTACATTTTTTTCTTCAAAATTACAGAGAAAAATTATGGAGGTCGTCTAACATTTCTGAGGCAGCAAGGTGAGTTTCAGGCTGTGGGGATGAAATCATGGATAATAAGATGGAGGTAAAATGCCCTTTGCCATGCTGTGTGCCTTGAGAACCTTCAGAGGTTGGTGCCAGAAAAGTGGAAGTTGGCCTGAGCAAAGATAACAGATCAGGAAACATGTACTGACCAGAGATGAACCTCAGAGAACAAAGAGAGAGACGAGGGGCTTTGGAAGTGAGGCTATGTGAGGAGGCTGTGAAAGAATGTGGTACCTCAAAGACAAAGAGATGCTGCACATAGAGAAGACCTTTAGATCAGGGGAATTGTTGGAAAACTGAGCCCAACAGCTATGCCCAGAGAAGGAGAAATAAGTCAGGAAAACTATGAAGTTTCCAGGGAAGCCCAGTCAGGAGGCAAGTGGTAATAAAGAGGTTGGGTTTGAACTAGAACTGAGGGTAGATCGGGGGTAGATGGAAGCAGAATCTAGTGAAGAGATGGTGGCAGAGAGAGCAGGAGAGCCCGCTGGCTGGAGGCTCACAGTTAGACTTTTGATTTTCTCTCCAAAAGTGGTTTTATATAAAGTCAGTGAGTAACACTGGCAGGTTTGGAAGAAGGCAGTGAGGTTTAAGTTTTTAAAAAATTTCTGTGTGTGTGTGTGTGTGTATGGTTAATAACTAAGGGCCCACAAAAAATATAAGTGACAGGCCACATAGCATAAACTCTGCAGCCAGGCTACTTCTGTTCAGATTTTGGCTCTGCCACGTACTAGCTGTGTGACCTTGGGTGAGTTACTTAACCTCTCTGTGTCCTAATTTGCTCACATAAAATGAAGATAATACTGCTACTACGTCTTAGAGTTGTTTTGAGGGCTAAATAAGCTTACATTTGTGAAGTGCTTACAACTGTGCCTGACACACAATGAGTGCTATAGACATTTATTAAATACTAGTGGTCTCTCTGTCATCTTTTGAGATGCCCTGGCTGGAAGATGAACTAGACACGAACATTGGATATGACCTTAAAATGTCAATTCACATAGAAACCTTTCTCCAATGCACTACGTAAATGCTTTAAAGAATTTGTGTCCTTTAACAGATGACTATTTAGTGTACTGGAGGCATGTCTTCATTTAAAACTTGTTTTTGTCCTTTGAACAGATTGTAAAATAGAGTGTCTGTGTGGACGTTTTATCTCATTGACCCTGATTCTTGCCTGCAAAAATGCATAATACTGAGCAGAAAATGAAATGAAAGGATTGGTGAAGGAGAGGGAAACACAACTTAGGCAGGGGTGTTTGTTTTTAAATCACAGTAAAATACATATAACATAAAAATTGTCATCTTCATGATTTTAATACTACAGTCCTGTAGTATAAATACATGCACATTTGTTGTATCTATGTAAGATGATGGATGTTCACTAAAGTTGTGGCAATCATTTCACGATGTATGCAAGTCAAACCATTATGCTGTACACCTTAAACTTATACAACGTGGTATGTCAGTTATACCTCAATAAAACTGGAAGGAAAGAAAAGAAAAGGTCTGTTCTAAACAAAAGAAATTGGTGAAAGCAATATTAATAATATGTATGACTTAACTCAGTATATCTAATATATTTCAACATGTATTAGATATAAAACAATTATTCCTGCAATAGTTCATATCCTTTTTGTGGTAAGGCTTTGTAATCCAGTATGTATTTTTCACTTATTACACATTTCAATTTGAATGCTATATTTTCATCAGAAATCAATGATCTGAAATTGGATTTCATAAAATTTACAGTCAAAAAAGTAGATTCACATATCCAAGTTCTTCTAAACATGCTTAAAAGTTGTGTGGTAATTGAATCAAGTATCAACTTTAAATTTTAATGAAATGTAGATTGAAAAGCCAGTTCCTACTCATAACCCAAATCTAGTCATGAGCAAGTATCCAGTGGACATTTTACAAAACATCTGACCAGCATTCTTCAAAACTGCCAAGATCATCAAAAACAAGGAAAGTCTGAGAAACTGTTACAGATCAGAGGAGGCTGGGGAGACTTGACATCTAAGTGTAATGTGGTGTCCTTTTTGGGGTCCTGGAACAGGAAAAGGACATTCAAGGAAAAATTGGAGAAATGTGGATAAAGTCTAAAGTCTGGAGTTTGGTTAATGGTATTGTACCAACGTCAATGTCTTAGTTTTGACAAATATAGTGATTATATAAGATGTTAATGGTAGGGGAAGCTGGGTGAGGGGCATATGGGAACTCTCTATACCATCACTGCAACTTTTGTGTAAATATAAAAAATTATTCCAAATAGAAAAAGTTAAAGTAAAAATAAATGCATAAATACAATCACATTGTTGTGCAACCAATCTCCAGAACTCTCTATATCTTGCAAAGCTGAAACTCTACACTCATTAAATAACAACTCACACTCTTAGAGGAAAACATAGGCAGAACACTCTATGACATAAATCACAGCAAGATCCTTTTTGACCCACCTCCTAGAGAAATGGAAATAAAAACAAAAATAAACAAATGGGACCTAATGAAACTTAAAAGCTTTTTCACAGCAAAGGAAACCATAAACAAGACCAAAAGACAACCCTCAGAATGGGAGAAAATATTTGCAAATGAAGCAACTGACAAAGGATTAGTCTCCAAAATTTACAAGCAGCTCATGCAGCTCAATAACAAAAAACAATCCAAAAATGGGCAGAAGACCTAAATAGACATTTCTCCAAAGAAGATATACAGATTGCCAACAAACACATGAAAGAATGCTCAACATCATTAATCATTAGAGAAATGCAAATCAAAACTACAATGAGATATCATCTCACACCAGTCAGAATGGCCATCATCAAAATATCTAGAAACAATAAATGCTGGAGAGGGTGTGGAGAAAAGGGAGCACTCTTGCCCTGCTGGTGGTAATGTGAATTGGTACAGCCACTATGGAGAACAGTATGGAGGTTCCTTACAAAACTACAAATAGAACTACCATATGACCCAGCAATCCCACTACTGGGCATATACCCTGAGAAAACCATAATTCAAAAAGAGTCATGTATCAAAATGTTCATTGCAGCTCTATTTACAATAGCCAGGACATGGAAGCAACCTAAGTGTCCATCAACAGATGAATGGATAAAGAAGATGTGGCATATATATACAATGGAATATTATTCAGCCATAAAAAGAAACGAAATTGAGTTATTTGTAGTGAGGGGGATGGACCTAGAGTCTGTCATAAAGAGTGAAGTAAGTCAGAAAGAGAAAGACAAATACCGCATGCTAACACATATATATGGAATCTAAGAAAAAAAAATGTCATTAAGAACCTAGGGGTAAGACAGGAATAAAGACACAGACCTACTAGAGAATGGACTTGAGGATATGGGGAGGGGGAAGGGTAAGCTGTGACAAAGTGCGAGAGTGGCATGGACATATATACGCTACCAAACGTAAAATAGCTAGTGGGAAGCAGCCGCATAGCACAGGGAGATAGCTCGGTGTTTTGTGACCACCTAGAGGGGTGGGATAGGGAGGGTGGGAGGGAGGGAGACGCAAGAGGGAAGAGATATGGGAACATATGTATATGTATAACTGATTCACTTTGTTATAAAGCAGAAACTAACACACCACTGTAAAGCAATTATACTCCAATAAAGATGTAAAAAAAAAAAAAACAGAAAAAAAAAGAAAAGAAAACCCCTCACCTTTCTCTTTGCCCTCACCCTTGGCAACCACCATTCTACTTTCTGTTGCTGAGTTTCACTCCTCTAGATACTTCATATAATTGTAATCATACAGTCTTTGCGTTACTGTGACTCGCTTATCTCAATATAATGTCATCAAGTTTCACCCATGTTGTAGCATGTGTTGTGTCAGAACTTCCTTTTTTTTAAGGCTGAAAAATATTCCATTGTATGTTTACGCCCCATTTTATTTATCCATCCATCTGTTGATGGACTCTGTGTTGCTTCTGCCTTTTAGCTATTTGTGAATACGCTGCTATAAACATAAGTGTACAACTGGCAGGTGGCTTTATGAAATTCTGTGATTTGACTCCCTGGTGTCCTTGCTCCCTGGAATATTAGGATAAACTTGGGGTCCAAACCAGGTAGAACTGGGTTATAAGCCTGGTTTTACCACTTACCAGCTATGCATTTTGGGGCAAGTTACTTAAGTTCTCTGATCTTGCTTACTTCTTTGTAATAAAGGAATAGTGATATTTAAACACAGAGTTGTTTTAGGAGTTAAATAAGACCTTGCACAATGTTGGATACATTGTAAGAATTCAATAAATTTCCCCCTTTCCTTTCAAATGTGCCATCTCTTCTTCTGTGATCACCTATGTATATCTCCTTTTATTCTTGCTTTATCACAAGGAGAGACACAAATATTATCCATGAGGCCTGAGGTTGGATTACACTAAGGTTAAACAAAAAATTTCCCCCAGGGTTCCAGTAGAGTCGGTGGAACCTTGTTTAACTAAACAAATATTGCTCAGTGTTTCAGGGTTCTTTTGAGAGTATTGCCATATCCAAGAAGCCTTATGATCCAATCTTCAAATTGCCTTTCTTATTTAAAAGCAGGAAGTAGTATTTTTTTTCAAAAGCAGTTTCAGATATTTGAATTCAGTTCAACACAAACTTTGAGGGAGTGCCAAATTTGACTCACATGTTCCCTGATGCCTAACTCAATTAGGTCCACTTGCTGGACCTTGATCTGGTAAAGAAAACAGGACCTTTACTTGTTTATGGTGGCTGCAAATGTTTGATTTCATTTCCCTTGTGGGGTGTCATAGAGATAAATGCCTCTTTGTGGTACATTCAAAGAACATCATAGTATAGTGACTATACCGGTAATGGTCTGTTTACTTAAGCTCAATTCACTGGTATAAATATTACTTTAAAATGTCGGCAAAAATATGTCTTTAAATATTTGGAAAAGTGTACAGAGAGAATTTGTGATTTTAGATCTTGGCAAAAAACTATAAAGAAATAAGGTGCCAGATTTGCTTTGTTGGAAAAGTTAAGTTTAACGATTATTTTGTTTTGAGAGACAAAATTAAGAGAATGACTTGAACTTTGATGAAGAAAAATAATGTGAAATAAAAGAAATTTTGGTGGAGGTGACATAAAAATAGGACCGATAGAAATGATGCTTGTTCTTAAAATTCCACACATCAAAGAGTGCAAAACAGCATTTCAGCATCATCATTCAGTCTGACATTAGCTGGTACTGAAATGAATAGACATAAATGAGCTTATTTATTTTCAAGCTCTTACTAAATCAGAAAATTAAATTAGATTTATAAAATGTTTTGCTTTTGCAAAAACAACTCCCCCTCTCCCCCCAATACAGATCATGTTTATTGTTGGAAATCCTTTTTCAGTATGTTTGAATGTTTAGTATAACATGCATGCAGAGCAAACTGGGGAACCTGAGGAGTGTTCTGAAGAGCCCTGGGAGTTTGAGTGTCATCTTCTCAAGGAGGAAGAGAATTTCAGTCTTACTCATAGGATAGGAATGGAAACAGGGCACAGGTGAGCAACAGATGGTCCCCAATTCAGTGAATCCTATGTAGTGTTGGGACAACAGAATGTTGTAGAGTCATTGAGTGTATCACCACTGGAGTAGAGTCCATCACCTACCTTGACTTGGTGGACTCTGAAACCAGGCAGTAGCTGAAGGTGTTTAGTTCAGTCCTGTGATTCTGATTTTCAGGAGAAGCTGTGTTGCCAGGCGTTGGAAGTGAGCCCACCAGCAGAGGACTGGCAGCATTGTAATCCCTTTGTTGTAGGGCAGTGCCAAGTATAAGATCTATGCTTCCTGAGGTCCCAGGCAGGATTGCTGTCACAATTTCTTCACTTACTCAAAATAAATGTTTTGAATGATTATAGTTTGCTGGGTATTGTCTAAGACCTGGCTTCCAAAGATTAGTAAATGCACAATTCTTGTCCTCAAGAAGCTCACCTCAGGATGATTTGCCTATTCAATGGTGTGTAAAATGTGTTCTCATTGTTTATAGGTAGGGGCTAAAGTCAAAAGATGTGTGGATACGTCTGACTCACAGTTTCCATAAAGTGGAAATTGAGGGGAGGGAAAGAAGAAGTTCAAGTTAGTGTGGGCTGTTTCTGGGAAGAGTGAGTCAGGGTGAAGCACAGGATAGTGTGGAGTTACTGGAAGTCCAAGGGGGGGACTTAGGAATGAAAGAGGAGGATGTCAATGGAGCCAGAGGAGGTCCCCAAGGTGTAGCTTATCATTAGTTTCAAGGATACAAGGTGAAACTGATTATATGGTATTGAGGCAATCATACCTGTGAGAGCTGAAGGGAACCTGGTATGTCATCTAATTAACTCACTCTTCTTTCAGCTCAACAAAGTGGAGCCTAGAGGGATGGCCTGACTTGTTTTAGTTAAAAGGAACAATAGGCTGTTTTTTTGGTTGGTAGAAATACACTTAAAATATCCATATCGTACAGAATTAGAGATAGTCCATATGTTGGTGGCTTCAGAGATCTTTCCAAGATCACACTGTGTCTAAATCCAGCCCGTGCTTTTCAGAGGTCTCGTCTAAATGCTCTCCTGACCACTTGACCCTTGTCATTCCTTCCTATTTGAAATTTCTGGCTTCTTTGGTGGCACTGCATCCCCTGGTTTTTCTCCTATTCTTCTGGCCAGTCTTTCTGTGTCCTTTTTAGTTTCTCTTACTTTGCTAATCCTCTACATTCTGCTTCCTAGAGTTCTGTCCATCTTTTCTACTCTTCCAATTCCTATACTCTTTCTGAGCAGCTGAATCTATTGTCATGACTTTACTTTCTGTTTGGAAGTTGATAATTTCTAAGCATAAGTCTCAAGTCAAGATCTGCCACCTGGATTCCAGGCCCTTATTCCAACAGTCAACAGCACACCTCCATCTGGATGTTCCGTATGAGGCTTAAACTCAATCAATAAACGTAAAACTGAAGTTATCATCATTTCTCCCCACCCTCACCCTGGGCCCTCATCTCTTCCTCTTCTATTCCCTGTTTTGTTTGGCACCATAATGCTTAGGGTCCTCAAACCACAAACCCAAGGTTTGTCTATTATTTATCCTCATGTTCTGTTGAATATTTTTTTTACCTCTGTAATTTCTTTCTTCACTATCCCCACTGCTATTAGGTTGAAGAACCATCCAGTCCGGGAATCATCCAGTCTGGGAACCATCCAGTCTGGATCAGCAACCTGAAAAAAGCAAATTGGCCTCCTTGCCATCATTACTGCCCACCCCTTGCTACTATCACATAAGACTCAGGGGGATCTTACTGAGCGAAAAAAACCCTAATCGCATCATTTTCCTGCTAAATATTCTTGAAGGCTTCCCATCACATGCAGGGTCAAATCCAAAATCCTTAGCATGACACAAGGTCCTTTGTGATCTGCATTTAGACTTTTCTTTAGTCTTTTTCTTTCTTCCTTCCTTCCTCCTTTCTTTTCTTCCTCCCTCCCTCCCTCCCTCCATTCCTTCCTTCCGTCCTTCCTTCCTTCCTTCCTTTCCTTCCTTCTTTCCCTCTTTCTTTTTTTGCCATTCCCTCTTTACGTTTGTCTCTTGGCATTTCAGAATACCTTCCAGTCTTTGAACTTGCCATACTCTCTATTAGCCTTTTACAAAATCAAAGATGCTTTTCTCAACAATATAGTGCATTCTTACTCATCCTTCAAATCTTAGCTCACATATGATCTCATTCCAAAATCATCTTCTCTCCTTGGTCTGGTTGTGGTGCCCTCAGCATCCTGTGATCATCCCATCCCAGCATTTCCGTGCTATTGAAATTTTGTGGCTTATTTATTGGATCCTTTCCCATCACCTCTAGACAAGGTTCTCATTGAGGGCAGGGTCTGTGCCTTCTCTCTCTGTATATCTAATCCTAGCAAAGTCTATGGTAGGCACCAGGTGCTCAGAATTAAACAAAAAGAGTAAAGATTTGTGCATTATTCTAAATCACAATAGGGAAGAGAAGCATATTGGAGTCAGCTGGAGACCTGGATTAAAGTTCAAATACCCATATTCTCATGGAATGTGCTCTACCCCTCCTTATAGGGTATCAGAATCTTTAGGGTGGTATATGTAAGTGAATGAAAATAAGAAACACTACTAAGAATATGAATATACGTATTTTAAAAAATCTAGCAATGCAGGAAAAACTATGAAAAAATGCTTAGGCTTACAATGAAACTATTTTATACCCATCAGAGAGACAAAAATGAAAAGTGTGACACATCAAGTACTGGTGATAATATGGAGAAATAGTGATTCAAACATTGCTAGTGGCCCTTTAGAGTATAACTTAGCAATAACTTGTAAACTGAAAGATGTATATATCCTTTGACCAGTAATTGACACTTCTAGGTCCATACTCCAGCAAAACTGTAGCACATGTGCACATGTAAAAAATGTTTGGAAATAATTATTGCAGCTGTGTGCAGTGGCAAAAACATGGAAACATCCTGAATTTTCAGTAGGAGAAGAGACAGATGGTGGCAAAGTCAGTTAGTGGAATACTATACAGCAGTTAAAATGAATCAACTAGAGTTGCCAGTATCACTATGGGTGTATAGAAAAAGCATAGTGTTCAGTAAGAAAAACAAGTTGTAGGATAGTACAGTGTGATACCATTTATAAAATTAAAAACACGCAAAAAATTAAATATTTTTGAACACATTTCGTAAATGTGTTAAGATATGCAGGGAATATACACTAAATTGTTGTCCAATTATGAATAAGTAGTGGGGACTGGAGAGAAATATGGAAACATGAAGGCAGCTCTATTAGGAGGATGGGACAGTGCTTGTTTTCTTAGTTTCTATTTGTCTTAGGCTGTTTGGGCAATAGTTCATTGTAAATTTTGTATTCCCAGAATTACTGTCATTGGATCCTCATGAGAATTCCACCAGTTGATATGAATGCGAAACTGTCTACAACCTTGCTATTCAAAGTGTGGTACTCTGACTGGAAAAATTCACATTGCCTGGGTGCTTGTTAGAAATGCAGAATGCCAGGTCCCCCCAATGACCTACTGAATCAGCATTTGCCTTCTAAAAATATCCCCAGGGGATTCCTGTGCACATTTAAGTTTGTGAAGCCCTGGACTACAAGACTTAGAGCAATGACTCTCAAGGGTGGGAGATGAGGGGAACAGTTTTGTCTCCAAAGGCACATTTGACAATATCTGGTGAAATTTGGTGGCTGCTACTGGCATCTTGTGGATAGAGCCTAGGGCTGCTGCCAGACAACCTACAAGGCACAGGACAGTCTCCCAGAACAAAGACTTGTCTAGCCCCAAATGTCCGAGGTTGAGAGACCCTGACATGGAGAACAGAGTTTTGCCCAATTCCATATATACACTGTTGGTTATAAAATTTAAAAAAAAAAATTAAAAACCCCACTAAATTCTGAATAGGTACTTCCTCTAGGAAAAACAGGAGGAGAATGAGGTTAGGGAATGTATATGTAATGTTCTATTTAAAATAAACAACAATTAAGAGGCTAGATAACTTTGCCAAATTATACCAATTAGCTAGACCTCTAGTAGTTTAAAGAAACATAAGAATAGATAGCAAAAATCGGGATCTAAAGATTGAAAAATAAAAATGTGTTTCTGGAAGGGATAAGGATCAAAACAAACTCAAGGCCTTATTTAACTGTGGGTGGGTACATAAAAAATTTTTGTTTTTGGCCAATTCACAAAGACCTGCCTTGACTCTCTCTGCTGTCAGAAAAGTATTGAAAACATTGCCTACTCTAACTTCCTGGATATGCCCTACTTTAGTGGTGCCATGTAAGCAACCAAACCAGCATTTTCAAGGGGAGCTATAATATGAAGGCACCTGTGATGGAAATTCTATGTTCCCTTGCTAGTCCTTTCCTTTTCTACCTGACCTTTAAATGTTTTAGTTTGTCACGACTCCATCCTCTTAACACTTTACGTTCTTTCCCTAAGTGATTGCATCTATTTTTACATTTAAATCTCAAGTTCAGAGAGCTCATCTGAGTTCTAGACCTCAAGTAGCCAGCTGCTGACTCAACATCCCACTGGAAGTCCCACGGACAATTCAGAGTCCAAGTCTAATGCTGAATTCGTTCTCTTTCCACCCACCTCCCCTAAACCTACCCCTACTGTGTTTTCTTCCCCAGGATACAGTAGCACCATCCAGCCAACAGCACCTACAGAAACCAGGGAGTCATTTTTAACATCTCCCTCTCCCTTATCCTTTGCATCCAATCCATCCCTAAATTCTGTTGATTCTACCTTATAAATATATCTCAAATACATTGGCATTTCTACAAGTTCGTTACTACTCTTGGTTTTTCCTGGCCTTTGTATCCTCACTAGTCTGCTTATATATTTCAGCACCCACTCCCTCTATACCCCATCCATATTTATCAGCCTTCACCCATTAAACCATTCTCTATACTATATCCAGAGTGATCTCTTCAAAATGCAAATCTGAATTTATCACTCCTGCTTAAAACATTTCCTTAGTTCCCCATTGCTGTTGGGGTCCATCACAGAATCCTTCACAAGCTGTACAGGACCTGGTCTCTTCCCATCTTGGAAGCCTCATCTCATTGCAGTCATCCTCTCTTCTCACTCTTCTCCAATCCAGCTTCCAGCCACACTGCCACCCCTGTAATTCCTCAAATGCATCAAGCTCTTTCCCAGTTCATACCTTTGTCACATTTTGTTCCCTTTGCCTGTAAAACTGACCCCAGTCACCACTTCCCAACTCCTCCATCTAAGAGATGCCACTTCATTCTTTAGCTCTCAGCTCAAGTATTACTTTCTTAGGGAAGACTTCCATGACCACCTGAGAAGAGATTATCCACAATGCCCAACTCTGTAGTTGTTGATAGTATCTAACCAAAAAGTAATTAACACTCAACCACATAATTGTCTGCTTGCTCCATTAGACAGGAAGTTTCACAAGTGCAGGACAGTGCTTGCTGTTCACTGCTGCATCTCCAGGACTAACCCAGTGCACCCCAAGTAGTGCCTGAGTGAAAGGCTGGGCTTCTGGAATCGCTACAGAGAAGGAGCTACAAGATACTACACAACAGTTGGAACTCAGTTCTTTTTTATTATTTAAGAAAACTAGTCTGGGATATAGTTTTAAATGTCTTAGAAACTAATGTGGAATTAAATATGTAGATATGACTTCATTCTGTGTTTGAGTGTTCTCCTAAGCTTGAAAAGTGAGCAAATCCCCATGCATGTTAGATAAGCTTGGTTTTAGAGGCTGTAGAGTTTGTGCTTGGGAACAACTCATTAGAACATTTTCTAGGGCGACCCCTCAAATAATCCTTAGTCAAATAGTATTAGCTATGGGCCGATGAGTGAAGCGAAGAGAAAGGGCTAATTTTTCCCATGAATGGTGTGAATGTCTTGTCTTTTGTATTGAAAGAGATTAGATTTTGGATTCAGATCTGCATCAGAATCTCAATTCTTTCACTTAAATGTTGGCTAATTTTTTTAACTGTCTCAGCCTTTAGTTTCTTCATTTATGTAATGAATATATCACTTTCATGTGAACAGTTATGAGATACCATAGATTTATTGAGATAGCATTTATCAAGCTCTCAGCACAGTGCTGGCTCCTAGTAGAGATTTAATGACTTCTGGTTCTTTTCATTTTTATTTCTATCTGTATACATATAGTTCAGTTGTCATTGAATTGGGATCCAGAGCCCTAGATAATTGAAATCAGAGTTTTGATACATGAACTCCTCCCCTTCCTAGAGCTTATTCTAAGAAACTATTTTGATAGAGTTAGACCAAATGAAAGATTATATGATCATAGTACACATCAATCAAAGTGCCTTCATGCACTTGGACAAAACTGAAGCAAGGCAAAAAGAAGAAATCTCATATGTAGAAGATTGCTAGCAATATACTACTGCATTGTAAGAAGGAAATGAAGCAAAGCCTGTCCTACCAGGGCTGGATGCCATTCAGTCATGACCTTCCTAGAATATGATAGTAGATGTGTTCTGAAGAGCAGCTGGAAGAAGGACCGACATGTATCTTCCTGTGTTAGGGAGTGATTCATCCAGCCCTCAGCCCATTCATCTCATAAATTTTTGAGTGTTTGGGATATGTCAGGCACTGTGCCAGCAGCACCAGTCCAACAGTAAGCAAGACACAGTTCTGCTCTGGTGAAAGGCAGGGAGGAAGGGGAGTAAGAGATAATCTAATCTATATGGCAATAAGGGGATAGAGAGGGTATGTGTGTGTGTTTGTGTTGAGGGGTGTGTGGTCATTTATACAAGGTGGTCTGCAAAAGCCTCTAAAAGAGAGATTTGAATAGAGCCTTGAATGTACCGAGAGAGTAAGTCTTGTGGGTCCCCAAGGGAATGGGTTTCCAAGTGGAGGTGATAGCAAGCATGAAGGTGCAAAGCAGCAGGCTTGTGAATCTGAAAAATGGTGAGGGAGCTGGTGCAGTAGAAGCAGAGCAAGGGAGGGACAGAGAGATCAGAGAGGTGGTGGGGACCAGTACACCATTCTGAGGTTTTGCCTTTGAATCCTAAAGAGATGGGAAGCCATGGGGAGTTTGGAGCATGATCTTATTTGCCTTATAAGACAGGATCACTGTCATAGGAGAATAGACTGTTGGAGGGTCTGGGCAGAAGCAGACTGATTAGGAGGCTGTTACCAAAGCCAGATGAGAAGTGTGTTCCCCTCAGTACTAGTTAAGTTATGTTAATAAAATATACCTCTGTATGGCAATCATTCAGAAAAAAAAAATTCTTTCTACTACCTACTGACTACCACATTAAATCCAGCCTATTTCTCTCTGTTTATTCTATTACTTCCCTCCATCTACTACCTCTCAAATGTAAAATGCTTAAACTAGAGTAATAATAATGAGGGTGGTGAAGAATAGTTGAATTTTGGATGTACTTCAAAGGTAGGGCTGACTGGATTTGCTCATCGACTAATTGAAGGGTACAAAAGAAAGAGGAGTCAAGGATAACACATAAGAATTGGGCCTGAGCAACTAAAAGGGTGGAAGAGGTGGGAAAAACTAAGAGAGAGGTAGATGCAGGGAATGGTTCAAGGTCTTCTTCATTCTCTAGTCTATTCCAACACAATTTCTGGAAGGAGTCCTATTTTAGGCATATCAGCCATCATCTTCCTGTGGTTTAGTTGACTGCTGAAGACTGGACTCCATGGGATACCAGAGAATTACCTGGCATGAAGGGCATTCTGTAAGGGAGTTGGGAAGGGTGTACAACAAAACTTGCACCTACTTAGCTGCTTAGCCAAGGGCTAGCCTTGTTTATTAAAACATTCCTGACTAACTGTCTCCCTAGAGGTTCAAAGCTGGAGTAACAGCCATAGGTGATTCCCAACTTGGCAGAGGTTGTAGTAGCCATTAAGACTCCAAAAAAATGAGTCTTGAGCTTTTCCAAGTTTTAGTTAGTAGAAGCATACAGCTGGAAGAGGGAAGAACTCAAAGAAGGTCATAGCTGGAGGGAACCTTAGTTAGAGTCCAAATCAAGACTCAGAGAAACATGAGACTCAGAGAGGTTATACAGCTACTGCAGGGACATGAAGAGTAGTTGAAATAGAACTAGAACCCTGGTCTCTGACTTCCATTACACTGCTTTTCTGGCAGTGCCAGGCTGGAGGGAACATGACAGTACCAGGTATGCACTGATCGGAGTGAATTGTCTTTTACTCTTGGGAGACTAGAGCTTAAGAAGCCTTCACCACACACTACTTTTAATCCGTGTTCATGGATCCCATGGTTTTACCCTGAGAAGGAAACTGGAGGTTGGCTGATTTTCTTGGTCTAAGAAGTAAAGAATAGCAATAATAGTCCTTGCTTTCCTCTGGGTTAGAATAGTACTTTCACGTTCATGTAAAATTTCACGTTCATGAAATGATGGATTGCAGGTATAATGGTTGGAAAAAGACAGTGGTGTAGTGAGTGATGTTACTACCACGAGTGTGGGGAAAATTAAAATTTATCTAAGACAACTACGGTAAAAATAAGTTTGTGGTATTTCAATTTCCTTGCCTTGTGAAACTGGCAGTGAAAGGCAAAATGGGTTGATTTGAATTTCAGCCATCTTTTTCAGAACATTGAAAGAGGTGCCAAGGAGTAGTAAAATGTGCAAAGTAGACTACTGGGGAAGGAAAGAAAAGTGATATGCGTAGTCAGCCCCTGAAAGATTAAAATTTGATTGCTTGTTTCCATTGAAATATTTTGAAAACCCAATGGAAGTTTGTGACCAGGTACACACTGGAGCTGAGATGGTCTCTGATTACTAGAGTTATCACACCCACATGCCAACAATAGTCATTGCTCACACAAACTGCAGTCATGGCCTTAGCTTCTGTGTATGTATGTGTGTATCTGTGAAATCAAGTGGAATGGTACAGCCCAGCCTTTTGGTGAAAGTTTGTCATTGTTTTAATTGTTATGCTTGATATCCAAGCATAATATTTAACCTGATTTCCAAGGTCATTGAATTTAGTCCCTACTAATATTTAGGTACCCACTCAGTTCTATACTAGTTGATTGGTATGATGCTTCTTTTTCTTCTTCTTCTTCTTTTTTTTAAGGAAAAAATATTTTCACACTTCACCTCAGTAGATTTCTTACACTGCTGTGTTCTAAAATGGAATATTTCTTTTATTTCATCCTGATTCATTGCCCTGAGGTCTTCTGTTTTGGTTTCTGAGATACTGATCACGAAGGATTTAGGAAGAATATATCCTTCTTCTTTGGCAGCCAAATGCTCAGTCTCTGATAATTAAAGACACTGTGTTATTTTTCAAGGAAGTGATGTGACACTGTTATTTCCCTCCTTGATCTGGCACCATCAATGGGGAGAGTTCAGTGAGTTGCATTAAACAGCTTAAGAGTTAAATTTTCAGTGATTTTCTTCCTTGTTAAATCTATTTACACTTTATTCTTTCCCTTTCCATATTTTTTTTGTGCTAATTGATTTAGTGCCTACCCTCTGCCTGGGAGTATACCCCCCACCCCCATAAACATGGCACACTTTTCTTAATGCTTCAGTTTCATTCTGAGATTTGTAGGGGTGGTGAGGTGTTGAATTTTTACATTCCTAAAGATTTTGTAATCTACTGATGGAGACAAAATCAGTGAATCCTGCCTTCCTGTATTCCTATGGATATATTATAGGCCAAATAGGAAAAAATCACTTGGATTTTTAAGAAAAAATGGAAGACTGGAAAATTCTTAGTATGTGGCAGGCTAAGGCCAGGCTGCCAGTTCATTATTCTGGGGTTTTGGGTTTCTTCAGTGGACAAGTGTGAGGAGGGCTTTACCATGTTCTTAACAAACTGTCTCTTGGATGAAGGATACTCTGTTCCCAAATTCTAGCTGAAGTATTTGTTGTTTCTATTTGCCTCTGTTTGTTCATTTGATCTTGCTCCTTCTCTCCCTTTCTCTCCCCGTTTAAAAATAGTTATATGCATTTTGTTGGGAATGAACAAAATATGGATATCAATTTTTAAGGTATTATGAAAGTCATCCCCTCAATTATCCAAGTGGGTGAGCTGTACTATTTACTCCATTATAAAATAATTTCTTTTAATGTAGGTTTAAAACTCTCTGTGTTCTAAGATCAACTTAGTAACCATGATGTTCAACAATCAATAAAAGCAAATATTAGTATTTTAAGTTGCACTGTTGTTTCTTTTCTTTTTTACAACGTTAATTTCAGCAGTGTTTTCTGTTACTGATGAAGACTAACTTTCTGAAACAAAAAGACCACACCAGGAGAGCATCTCTGAGAGCCATAGATTTAGTGATTCCATAAATGAAATTGATCCTGTGCCACGCAACATGGCTACAGGGTGTAGAACCTGATAAGATTTAGGGAAAATCTGATAGCTGAAGCCACCCTGTCTCCAGATTACACCATATCAAATCTGCTTCCATGGGAAAGCAGAGGGGAGAAGTTGCCTAGTCCAATTACTCATTTGAAAGCAGCCTCCACGTCAGCTAGAGAGAGTGCTTATGTAGATGGCAGTTGCTTAGGACAGGTTCCCCTTGGTCAAGTAGGTATTTTGATGCCCAAACTGATTCCCTATCTGCATTCAATTGCAGGGCAGTGTTAGACAGCCATTGTACTAGACTCCCTGCAGGTCCTTTAGTCATTATGTAGAACGTCTTCTTGCAGTGGTGTTTGAATGGTCTTCTCAGCTCAGCTCAGGGGTGTTGGTATCTAGAAACAGCTGGCTCATGCTGCCCAGACTCACACAGGACTGGCTTTCGTTCCCACAAAATGGGTATGATTTAAACACACGTATACTATACATAAAGAGATTAACTTTGCCTCTTAGTTCTTTCACTCACCTGAGGGAACATGGTAGGAAAAACTACTTGGAAAAAGAAAATCAAATTTCAATTAGAATGATTCTTGATGAACAGGGAATCTGAAGAAGAGATTTGAGAACCTTGTACTGAGGTGAATTGGTGACACATCTTTCCCTGACCTGGAGTCCCCCTCTTCCCAGCCAACAAGGGATTGAATCTGCATTTCATTGTCAGGACAGGCACATTGGCCCAAGGTAGTTCTCCAATTCTCCTATTTTGACTCTGAGAGTCTGAAAAAAATTTTTGCTCTTCATGACCTGCTTCTTTCTCATTTCCACCCTATGTTGTTACAAAATCTCAAATTGTTTCAGACACAATATACAGTGATTTGTGTAAATATCTAAGGAAGCAACCTAATCTTCTTGGCCCTAAGACCAGGTAATAGCTCATGAGTATTTTAGGCAAGACTGTTTGCTATTATTGGTGGAAGCAATCTCATCTTTAATTGATTAACTTTGAGTAAACACAAGTGTTTTCTGCTAGTCTTAAGTTCTTTGACTTTTCTTTCTGAGCTTTCGCTACATCAATGGTTTTTGCATTGGAATATTTATTGTATAACATTCTGTACATACAAAAGAATATGTAACATAGATAAGTTCTGAAGCAAAATAATAATAAACATTTGTGAATCCAAATTTAGAACTAGAACATTAGTAATGCTGTTGCATATACATGTGTGTTCTTTCTCTTGCCTCCAATAAGTGGTAGTCACTATCCTAAAATTTATGTTTATTTATTCCATACTTCTTTTCCCCCCACTTTTTGAGGCAGTTTTTGTAGGTATGTAACTATAAAAAATATTTTGTTGAATTTTGTTGTTTGAGCTTGATTGAAGTGCTATCATTCTCAATATAGTCTTTTTCAACTTGCTTTTGTCCTTCAATTTTGTAATCCTTGGGGTTGTTATATGTAATTATAGTTAAATAGTATTCACTGCTGTATAATATTCCTTTGTGAGACTATACAAAAATGTATTTCCTGTTCATGAATTTTTGGATTGTTCCCTTTTTTAAAAATTATGAGCTTAGCTACCACAAACATTCTTATACGTGCCTTTGGGGGTGAATGTGAAATTGCTAGGTCACAGTGTATGCTAATGTAACAGGGAAGAGCCAAATCTGACTACTTGTTGGATCTGTTTCTTTTACTTTAATCTTTGTTTTCCGCTGCTTTTGTTCACTAAAAGGATACTGTCTATACACATTGGCCTGCCTCGGGGAACCCTGTCCCTCTGCCTGAATTTTAAACCGAAGTGCCTTTTTTCAGGGAAGCATCCTGACCCTGTCCACCTGTGGATGGCTGCAAGAAAGAAGAAATTAACACATCCCCTCCCTGAGGCTGGCCTTTCCAGGCGATATTTGCAAAACTTATGACCTTTTTACTTTACTTCCTCATCTCCACCCCCTCTCTTTTGTATAAAAGAAACTTGCATCCAAACCCTGATAAGATGGGTTTTTTTCTTGGAGACATTAGTCTGCCATCTTCTCAGCCTGCTGGCTTTCCAAATAAGGTCATATTCCTTGTCTCAGCACCTGGTCTCTGATTTATTGGCCCGTTGTGCAGTGAGCAGAGTGAGCTTGGACTCAGTAACACTAATATTCAACATTAGAAGATAATTCCCATTTGTTTTTTAAAGTGATTGTGCAGTTTCCATATCAGCACATATGTAATGATTCTGTTTGATCCATATCCTTGCCAATAACTTGTATTGCCAGGCTTTGCAATTTTTGCTAATCTAATGGGTGTAAAATGCCATTTTATTAGTAACCAAGACAATCAAAAGAAGCAAAGAGGTTAGGCATCAGTTATATGTATATTGATTATTTCTCCTTTCTTTTTGTGAATTAACTGTTCAAGTCTGTTGCACATTTTTCTAATGGGTTGTTTGCCTTTCCCTTACTGACGTGTAAGAGTTTTCATATCATTTTGCTACTTAGCTTTGTCATTTGTATGCATTGCAGTTAACGTCTTCTAGTTTGTGATTTGTCTTTCCATTTTATTTATTCACTTTTGATGAATAGAAGTTCTTAATTTTAACGTGGGTGAATTTATTAATCTTTTTTTCATGGCTAGTGCTTTTTATGTCTTAATATGACCTCCCGTACCCTTCTAATATGGGAGGTTATAAAGATATTCTCCCATATTTTCTTCTAAAAGTCTTAAAATTTTGCCACATACTGTGATGTCTTTGATCCATAAGAAATTGATTTTTGTATGTGGTATGAGGTGAGAGATCTGGATTCATTTTGTTTCCCTAGGGAGAAGCATTTCTCTCAGTACTGTTTATTAAAAAGTTCTTTCCTTTCCCAAATGATCTGCAAAGTAATGTACCATTTCAAATTTCTATGTTTGTGTCTGTCTGCCTTAGGACTCTTTGTTCCATTTTGAAAAAATGTTTAAAAACCAACAAAAAAAATCTCTTGTTATGAATTTGTATTAAATTTTATCAAGTTCTTTTTTCTGTGAAGTTGAGATCATGTGATTTTTGTCTAGTAATCTGTTAATGTGATAAGGACATTTATAGACTCTATCAAACCACCCTTGAATTCCTAGGATAATCCCAACTTTGTCATGATGTTATTTATATACATTTTTTAAAAAAACTGCTGGGTTTAGCTTGCTAATATTTTGTTCATAATTTCTGCATCTGTGCTTCTGGGTAAAATTTGCCTGTAATCTTTTTTTTTTTGAGCCATCCTTTTCTGGTTTTGGCATCGGTTATATTTGCCTCAGAATGCATTGGGGAATGTTTCTCTTTTTTTCTTATCTGGAAGAGCTTGAGATGATGTTCTTTGGAAGTTTCATAGAATTCACCTTAAAAAATCTTTTTTGTTTTGACTGGAACAGATTTTAAGCTACTAATTGAATTTCTTTGATGGTTATAGTATATTTAGGCTTTCTACTCTAAATTAATGCAGTTTTGTTAATTTATTGTTTTTTCCTAGGAAAAGTTCCCCTTTAGGATCTCTGGCTTAATATAGGAATCATATTCAGTTTCCCAGCCTTGTTACTGCTGCAAGGTCTCATCTTGTGTTTTCATAGCTACATCCCCCATGGAAAGCACTTTGTAAAATAATTTTCACAAAGGCACTAGTTGAGTTAGCATTATCCTTGCAGATCACACTGCTGAAAAAGGCATTTGACCTCAGGACAATGTCTCTTAGATTTTACAAACCTTAACTCTCTTAGCTTCTTGCACACATTATTTTTTAGAGATATCTGGGAAGATCCTGATTTTGGTTTGCCTGATTTGTGGATGTCCCAATTATGGGAACAATATGCTCCCTAATACACCCACCCAGGGAAAATACATCCCATGTGGATAGCCATGGAAACTCATCGCCCTCTCCTATAGCTCCTGGGCTGCTGCCCTAACTATAAATACCTCATGATGTATGAAGCAGTGTGTGACATGTGTGTGCATATGGATACTCAATGGTTATGAGGAGCTGGTTTCTATAAACACAATAAATTGATGTTTATTATATAAAAAAGAACTTATACACTGAATTAGCATTTTGTGCATGTAAAATATGTCTTTATTGTTCAGCTGCTACATTTGTCAACAGTAGCCTTGTGGGGAAACACTAACAGACATCTCAAGTGTCACATATCTATCACAGCTTCTGCATGATTCTCATTTTATTAGCAATCTGCTAAAGTTAAAGGAAGATTTAACAACAAAACAAGTTCATGTTTTTGAGGAGTTAGAGTGAGACTGCTATAGACTTTATTGATCAGCTTTTTTTCTCATAATAGTAATTTGCCTCACTGCTCCTAAACATCTCCCCTTATAAATTTTAGAAAGTGCCTGAAACTGAGGGTGATAGAATCTGCCTGCCTCAAAAGGCATGCTAGGCTATGTTCAGAATATGTTGAGTGTAGAAATTTCTAGGGAGGAATTGGTAACATTTTCTTACCCCACTCCACCTCCCCCATCAACACCTACTCCTTCCAAGCCCTGAATTCCTCTTTTTAATGATATCTCACCAGCAAAGCTCATTATTAATTTTCCTAGAAAACTAGATGGCCATTCAGTTATTGTATCTAAGTTTTCTGTTCTAAAACAGAAATAGTATGCCAGTTGGGAAAATATTTTCTTTCCCAAGTACAAGTTATAATTGTACACTACATATTCTGCAATCTTAGGAGCAGGAGAACAATAGGGGTGTTTTAAAGCAGGAGTCAGCAATTTTTTCTGTAAAAAGCCAGATAGAAAATATTTTAGAATTTGTGGGCCAGATGGCCTTTGTTGCAACTATTCATCTCTGCTGCAAAAGCAGCCATAGACGAAATGACCATACATAAATAGGCATGGCCATGTGTCAATACAATCTTGTTTACAAAAACAGGTAGTGGGCCAAATTTGACCCATGGGCATAGTTTGCCAACCCTATCTTAGAGGCACTGTCTTAAAGAAATTTTTCTCAGGGTTTGTTTTTGTTTTGCATGGTTGCTCTCATTCATTTATCTAAAGCAGAGTTTCTCAACAAAGGCACTATTGACATTTTGGGCTGGTTAATTCTTTGATGTAAGGAGTTGTCTTATGCATTGTAGGATGTTTAGCAACATCCCTGGTCTCTACCCAGTAGATGCCAGGAGCATCCCATGAGTTAACCAAAAATGTCTCCAGACATAGTTAAATGTCCCCAGGGGCAAAACTGCTCCTGGTGGAGAATCACTGATCTAAGGTGATAAGGATGATGTCACAATTGGGAGATGTAAATTGTTCAACTGTCTGAACATAGAACAAAGGAGGGAATATCAGGGATTGAGGCCAAGAGGTAGTCAAGGCAAAGATCACCCACGGCTATTTAGACTTCCTTTTGAAGGCAACTGGATACCATTGAAGGATTTTATGAAGAAAGGTGTGCTAGTATGTTTAGTTTTATGTTTTTGAATGGTCATTCTTACGTCAGAGAAGAAAATGGGTTAAGCAGAACAAAACTAGAGGCACGGAGGTCAGTAAGAAGACTTAGCTCCTGACATTTTGACTGGTACCTCTTGGGAAATGTTGCTCTGGTTCCTGGGTATTATCAAATCCTCATAGAATTTATGTAATGCTAACGAAATGTACAAAAGACTGATTAGTGTCATAGAGTCAGACTGCAATTTACTAAAGATGTACCTGAACTTAAAATCAAGCTAAGTTATTTTAGAGCACTTATTTCCTTCTTGCTGGGAAAATTATCTTAGAAAATAAGGAAAACCAATAAGGAAACTTCTCAGCTGTGACTATAGAGGCAGAGCAAGGATGCTTACTATCATTATGGGATGTGCTCAACAAGTTATTGTGGCCAAATGATTAGGCCAATTCCAGTTTAGAGATCAAGAATCAACTCTCAATTTGGAAGAAACCTGAGGGTCCAAAGTTCATTGAATCCATTTACAACACCATCTGCAATTAGTTTTGTTACCTCTACTTAAACAACTCTGACTGTGACTTGGCTCCCAAGAAAGCTCATGATATTTTGCATTCTGTAATTGTTAGATAGCTCTTTCATTTCTTTTTACAAAATAATTTAAATTCCTTTTTAAAAAATTTATTTATTTATTTTTATTTTTGGCTGCGTTGGGTCTTTGTTGTGGTGTGCAGGCTTCTCATTGCGTTGACTTCTCTTGTTGCAGAGCACAGGCTCTAGGCACGCGGGCTTCAGTAGTTGTGGCACATGGGCTCAGTAGTCGTGGCACATGGGCTTAGTTGCTCCATGGCATGTGGGATACTCCTGGACCAGGGCTCAAACCTGTGTCCCCCGCATTGGCAGGTGGACTCCCAACCACTGTGCCACCAGGGAAGCCCTTTCTTTTTTCCTTCTACAAGATACTGGATATTTGATGTTTGTTTCCAAAGACCTGGAATAGTTGTACTGAGAGAATGCCTTCTTCCTTGGAACAGTCTTGGGAATGCAGACAAATTCTCATCTTCAGACTTTTCTTTGTTATGTTCTACCCTTAATTCCAGTTATTCTCACAATTGTGATATCCAATTATATTTATCAAAGGGCTCCACTGTCCAGGCACCATAGTAGACAGTGGGGATACAAGGATAAGACAGAGTTCCTGTCCACAAGGAGCTCACAGTTTCACTGGAGATGGGGGAAGGGATTCAGACATTAAAATAATAAGTACAATTAATATAATTCATATACTATGATACATTCTTCATCGGTATTGAGGGAGGAACATGAACACCACTCACCCAGTCACTGTGTAAAATTGAACTTTACGTTGAAGCAAATTATCTAATGAGGCTTTTTAGCAACAGGAAGTATCTTTTGGGTCTTTTTATTCCTTCTCCTTTTGGCTGACAGTGGATTCCAGCTCTACTTCCTTAATCAACTCCCTCTTGATTCCAACTCTACTTCTTAATAGCTATTCTCTTTGGGTAAGTTTATCTCTTATTGGCCGGAGTTGAAATCTGACAAAATGTACAAGTCACCGAGGTGCTCAAGGTGTTCATACAGGAGAGGTAACCATTCCAGCCATTAGCCACCACCAGAGAGACATCATTTTCCTGATAGCTTAAATCCATGAAAATCCCTAAGTGTGAGGAACCTCAGGGCTGAATAATTTCAGAATATATGGTTCCCACTCTAACAAACTAGAAGATGAACTTGAAGATTAAACAATAGCCTTGACTGCATATATAATAGTTTAATTCCTTCTGTATGTGTTTGACATCATACCCGCCAACCTCATCACCCATATTTTGATAATTCAGTGAAGTAATAGAAACAGCCTCCTTTAGGTATGCATTCATGCACATTTGCTTAAGCACTGGTGTGTATCCTCCAGTAAAAACAGTGAGTGGAGTTTTATAAACTGGAAGACATAAGCATTGTTAGGTTTTTTTTGTTTCTTTTCTCTCACCGTCTGCCACATGCTTTGCTGCTTGTGTAATTCTTTGGATAAAATTCAGTAAATCTGGTAAACTTAAGGGAAATCAAGGTGAGAGCTTTTTCTTTTAAACTGTAGTATAGAACCATTGTAGCCAATGTTTAATAGAGGCATACCTTTGCCTCTAGTGGCACAGAAATATTATAACATTTAGTTTTGTAAACTTAGGTTCTTTAGATTTTTAAAGTCTGAAGAAGTAGCAGTTCATCTGATAGAAGGCATTTTGCTTGACCTTAAAGAAATAGAAGAGGTATAAATTGGAAAAATCACTTAGTTTTGTACATATAAATACACTCTTCACCCTGAGCTGAAAAATAGTATTTTTTGCACTAAGAAAAAGGAGCTAATCTTTTTTCCTAGTAAGAGTTCCAGGAAAGCAAAAAACTTGTTAAAACACTTAATCCTTCTTTCCTGTGTGACTCATGGTTTTCTTTTAGCTCCTGACAAACATAAGTGTCTTTGTATCTGTGCATCAGCCTGCCTAAGGCTTCATCTCCTTCTGTCACCCCAAGATAGAGCCATGGGGACACTTCCAAGTGTCAGCTAAGGAGAATGCATACACTTAAAACCCACACCTGCTAATCCCCCATCATTTCCCAAAGAGTTTCTTATTCGGTTTTAGACTGAGAGCCTTTGTGAAGAAGTTCAGAATATTTTTACATTTCCTGCTTCATCTGCAACTCAGAGCCAAAAGTATAGCCCCAGTTTCTTCCAAGATCTTTTATAAGCAAAGAATCATGTGCTCTGCAATAATTCTTAGCTAAAGATGCCTCAGGTTTCATGCTTTGGGGATAAGGAAGGAAAGTACATATTCTCCTGACACTTGAAGTCCACGTGATATATATTTTGGAATGCTCATTTTTTTTTTCACCTGGATTGTGATTTCCTGAGCACCAAGTTGGGATGCCACATTAAAATGCACAATCTTGATTTGGTAAATGACATGTTACTGTGGTTGTAAGGCTAGCTACAAGCAAAATGATGCAGTCAATTTTGTGCCCCTGCATTGCCCCTTGCTTGCATTTCCTATGCCATTTCTTATCTTGATGCAGCCCTCCCCTGGGCTTCCAAAATGTCATCCTGATACTTCTTGTCTTTCCCTCCTATAAAAATGTGTTATGAAGAAAGTATTAGTAGTCCACTCAAACTAACTAAAAATAGCTAAAAACTTCCCTTTCCCAAGTAAATTCACATTTAAACAAACCCTCAAACTAAATGCCTGTGTTTTTCAGTAGATTGAGGAGATGGAGGCCAGGGCTTTCCACTGAGGCAGTGGTCTACCTCTGATCCTAATTATACTTTTTATGGTCATCACTGGGCTGATTCCACATTAAACGTATTTTCCTTTTTTTATCCCGTCCTTCTTTTTATTCATGAAATAGAAGGGAACAAAAATAATCTAAGGAAAGTTATTCTTTATTACTCCCAAAGCCATAAGTTACTTAAATATATCACATACCTATTATGTAAAATTAATATGCAAAAATGAATAACATTTACTTAAAAGATAAACTGAAAACAAGTAGCAGGTACTAAGTGCTAATAAGTGGAACAGACAGCAAGAGCCAGGTCAGGGGGAGGAAACAGCAGATAGGGCTATAGGATGTAGGGAATTTTCATTGGATTGGAGGTAGTAGAGGCCTGAAAATTGTTCACAATTTAGAAAACAGCTACACTGGTCCAAGAGTGAGGGGAGGCTATACACACACCCTCCAGAAGTGCCTATAAATGGAAGACAGTGCTTCTTCCCTCTCTTTGCTTTTTTTCCACATGACATTTGGAAGTTGGGAACCACTGACTCCTATTTGCCTGCAGTTGTATTGTGAGTGATGTAACATAACAAAGGGGAATCAATGTGAGCTCCTTGTTCAAGAGATAATTATTCAGTGTCTGCAATGGAACGGATGCTGGGCTTTCCCAGAATGGCCTCCATCAGCTGCTCTGTTCTGAATGAGCCCTGCTTAGGTACTACCCTTCAGTGTAGTGTCTGAAACCAGATCACTCTCACCTAAACATGGGGAAGTATTATCAACTGTGCCTCAGCCTATGTGATTGATGTAGACACCATTGCTATTTCATGCTTTTCTTTAATCTTGTGTTGAGTGTGTGAACTCCAGTACATTTTGTGATGTGGCTATATGTTGAGAATAACTCACCTGGGTGAAAAGAGTGGGGAAGCTGATTATCTACTGGCTTCACATCTAATCCCTCCTGAACTCAACTACTACTACCAGCTATTTATTGGGATAGTTAGGAATAAGAAAAAATTATTTCTAGAACATTTTGTCATTTTCTTAGTCCATTTGGTCTGCTGTAACAAAATACCAAAATAGCTTCTCAACCACAGGAATTTATTTCTCACAGTTCTGGAGGCTTGAAGTCTGAGAACAGGGTGCCAGCATGGTTGGCACCATGTTGGTTGAGAGACTTCTTCCAGATCACAGACTTCTTGTTTCCTCATATGGAGGAAGGGGATAGGCATGTCTCTGGAACCTCTTTTATAGAGGACACAAAGCACCGAGCTCATCTCCCTGTGCTATGCGGCTGGTTCCCACTAGCTATCTATTTTACATTTGGTAGTGTATGTATGTCCATGCCACTCCCTCACTTTGTCCCAGCTTACCCTTCCCCTTCCCTATATCCTCAAGTCCATTCACTACATCTGCATCTTTATTCCTGTCCTACCCCTAGGTTCTTCAGAATCACTTTTTTTTTAAGATTCCATATATATGTGTTAGCATACGGTATTTGTTTTTCTCTTTCTGACTTACTTCACTTTGTATGACAGACTCTAGGTCCATCCACCTCACTACAAATAACTCAATTTTGTTTCTTTTTATGGCTAATATTCCATTGTATATATGTGCCACATCTTCTTTATCCATTCATCTGTTGATGGAAACTTAGGTTGCTTCCATGTCCTGGCTATTGTAAATAGAGCTGCAATGAACATTTTGGTACCTGACTCTTCTTGAATTATGGTTTTCTCAAGGTATATGCCCAGTAGTGGGATTGCTGGGTCATATGGTAGTTCTATTTTTAGTATTTTGAGGAACCCCCATACTGTTCTCCATAGTGGCTGTATCAATTTGCATCCCCACCAACAGTACCAGAGGGTTCCCTTTTCTCCACACCCTCTCCAGCATTTATTGTTTGTAGATTTTTTTTTTTTACTCTCTAACCAATGCTTTTATTTATTTATTTATTTGTTTAAAAAACATCTTTACTGGAGTATAATTGCTTTACAATGGTGTGTTAGTTTCTACTTTGGAACAAAGTGAATCAGTTATACATCTACATATGTCCTCATATCTCCTCCCTCTTGCATCTCCCTCCCTCCCACCCTCCCTATCCCACCCCTCTAGGTGGGCACAAAGCACCGAACTTGATGATGGTCACTGTAACCAGTGTGAGGTGTTACCTCATGGTAGTTTTGATTTGCATTTCTCTAATGATTAGTGATGTTGAACATTCTTTCATGTGTTTGTTGGCAATCTGTATATCTTCTTTGGAGAAATGTCTATTTAGGTGTTCTGCCCATTTTTGGATTGGGTTGTTTTTGTGATATGGAGCTGCATCAGCTGCTTCTAAATTTTGAAGATTAATCCTTTGTCAGGACCTTTGTTTGCAAATATTTTTTCCCATTCTGAGGATTCTCTTTTCGTCTTGTTTGTGGTTCCCTTTGCTGTGCAAAAGCTTTTAAGTTTCATTAGGTCCCATTTGTTTATTTTTGATTTTTTTTCCATTTCTCTAGGAGATGAGCGAAAAAGGATCTTACTGTGGTTTATCTCATAGAGCGTTCTGCCTATGTTTTCCTCTAAGAGCTTTATAGTGTCTGACTTTCCATTTAGGTCTTTAATCCATTTTGAGTTTATTTTTGTGTATGGTGTTAGGGAGTGTTCTAATTTCATTCTTTTACATGTAGCCGTCCAGTTTTCCCAGCACCACTTATTGAAGAGGCTTTCTTTCCTCCATTGTATATTTTTGCCTCCTTTATCAAAGATAAGCTTACCTTATGTGTGTGGGATTATCTCTGGGCTTTCTATCTTCTTCCATTGATCTACATTTCTGTTTTTGTGCCAGTACAATACTGTCTTGATTACTGTAGCTTTGGAGTATAGTCTGAAGGCAGGGAGCCTGATTCCTCTACCACCGTTTTTCTTTCTAAAGATTGCTTTGGCTATTCAGGGTCATTTGTGTTTCCATACAAATTGTGAACTTTTCATTCTAAGTTCTGTGAAAAATGCCAATGGTATTTTCATAGGGATTGCATTGAATTGGTAGATTGTTTTGGGTAGTATAGTCATTTTCACAATGTTGATTCTTCCAATCCAAGAACACGGTATATCTCTCCATCTGTTTGTGTCATCTTTAATTTCTTTCATCGGTGTCTTATAGTTTTCTGCATACAGGTCGTTTGTCTCCTTAGGTAGATTTATTCCTAGGTATTTCATTCTTTTTGTTGCAATGATAAATGCAATGTTTCCTTAATTTCTCTTTCATATTTTTCATCATTAGTGTATAGGAATGCAAGAGATTTCTATGCATTAATTTTGTATCCAGCTACTTTACCAAATTTATTGATTAGCTCTAGTAGTTTTGTGGTAGCATCTTAGGATTCTCTATGTATAGTATCATGTCATCTGCAAACAGTGACAGCTTTATTTCTTCTTTTCCAATTTTGATTCCTTTTATTTCTTTTTCTTCTCTGATTGCTGTGGCTAAAACTTCCAAAACTATGTTGAATAAGAGTGGTGAGAGTGGGCAACCTTGTCTTGTTCCTGATCTTATTGGAAATGATTTCATTTTGTCACCATTGAGAACGATGTTGGCTGTGGGTTTGTCATAAATGGCCTTTATTATGTTGAGGTAAGTTCCCTGTTTCCCTACTTTCTGAAGAGTTTTTTATCATAAATGGGTGTTGAATGTTGCCAAAAACTTTTTCTGCATCTATTGAGATGATCATATGGTTTTTATCCTTCAATTTGTTAATACGGTTTGTCACATTGATTCCTTTGCATATATTGTAGAATCCTTGCATTCCTGGGATAAACGCCACTTGATCATGGTGTATGATCCTTTTGATGTGCTGTTGGATTCTGTTTGCTAGTATTTTGTTGAGGATTTTTGCATCTATGTTCATCAGTGATATTGGCCTGTAGGTTTTTTTTGTGACATCTTTGTCTGGTTCTGGTATCAGGGTGACGGTAACCTAGTAGAATGAGTTTGGGCATGTTCCTCACTGCTATATTTTGGAAGAGTTTGAGAAGGATAGGTGTTAACTCTTCTTTAAATGTTTGATAGAATTCGCCTGTGAGGCCATCTGGTCCTGGGCTTTTGTTTGTTGGAAGATTTTTTTTTTTTTTTTTGTGGTACACGGGCCACTCACTGTTTTGGCCTCTCCCATTGTGGAGCACAGGCTCTGGACGTGCAGTCTCAGTCACCATGGCTCATGGGCCCAGACGCTCCGCAGCATGTGGGATCTTCCTGGACCGGGGCACGAACCTGTGTCCCCTGCATTGGCAGGCGGACTCTCAACCACTGCGCCACCAGGGAAGCCCTGTTGGAAGATTTTTAATCACAGTTTCAATTTCAGTGTTTGTGATCGGTCTGTTTATGTTTTCTATTTCTTCCTGTTTCAGTCTCGGAAGGTTGAAATTTTCTAAGAATTTGTTCATTTCACCGGGTTGTCCATTTTATTGGCATAATGTTGCTTGTAGTAATCTCTCAGAATCCTTTGTAGTTCTGCAGTGTCATTTTTTACTTCTTGGTTTTCATTTCTAATTCTGTTGATTTGAGTCTTCTCCCTTTTTTTCTTGATGAGTCTGGATAATGGTTTATCAATTTTGTTTATCTTCTCAAAGAACCAGCTTTTAGTTTTATTGATCTTTGCTATCATTTCCTTCATTTCTTTGTCATTTATTTCTGATGTGATCTTTATGATTTCTTTCCTTCTGCTAACTTTGGGCTTATTTTTGTTCTTCTTTCTCTAATTGCTTTAGGTGTAAGGTTAGGTTTTTTATTTTAGATGTTTCTTGCTGCTTAAGGTAGGATTGTAGTGCTATATATAAACTTCCCTCTTAGAACTGCTTTTGCTGCATCCCATAGGTTTTGTGTCATCATGTTTTCATTCTCATTTTTTTCTAGATATTTTTTTGTTTCCTCTTTGATTTCTTCAGTGATCTCTTGGTTATTTAGTAGTGTATTGTTTCACCTCCATGTGTTTGTATTTTTTACAGATTTTTTTTCCTGTAATTGATATCTAGTCTCATGGCATTGTGGTTGGAAAGGATACTTGATACAATTTCAATTTTCTTAAATTTACCAAGGCTTGATTTATGACCCGAGATATGATCTATCCTGGAGACTGTTCTGTGACCACTTGAGAAGAAAGTGTATTCTGTTGTTTTTGGATGGAATGTCCTATAAATATCAATTAAGTCCATCTTGTTTAATGTATCACTTAAAGCTTGTGTTTTCTTATTTATTTTCTGTTCGGATGATCTGTCCATTGGTGCAAGTGGGGTGTTAAAGTCCCCCACTATTACTGTGTTACTGTCAATTTCCCCATTCATGACTGTTAGCATTTGCCTGTGCATTGAGGTGTGCCTATGTTGGGTGCATACATATTTACAATTGTTATATCTTCTTCTTGGAATGATTCCTTGATCATTATGTAGTGACCTTCTTTGTCTCTTGTGATAGTCTTTATTTTAAAGTCTATTTTGTCTGATTTGAGAATTGCTACTCCAGCTTTCTTTTGATTTCCATTTGCATGGAATATCTTTTTCCATCCCCTCGCTTTCAGTCTGTGTGTGTACCTAGGTCTGAAATGGGTCTCTTGTAGACAGCATATATACGGGTCTTGTTTTTCTATCCATTCAGCCAGTCTGTGTCTTTTGGTTGGAACATTTAATCCATTTACATGTAAGGTAATTATCGATATGTATGTTCCTATTGCCATTTTCTTAATTGTTTTGGGTTTGTTATTTTAGGTCTTTTCCTTCTCTTGTGTTTCCTGCCTAGAGAAGTTCCTTTAGCATTTGTTGTAGAGCTGGTTTGGTGGTGCTGAATTCTCTTAGCTTTTGCTTGTCTGTAAAGGTTTTAATTTCTCATTTGAATCTCAATGAGATCCTTGCTGGGTAGAGTAGTTTTGGTTGTCGGTTTTTCCCTTTCATCTGTTTAAATATGTTCTGCCACTCCCTTCGGCTTGCAGAGTTTCTACTGAAAGATCAGCTGTTAACCTTATGGGGATTCCGTTGTATGTTATTTGTTGTTTTTGCCTTGCCGCTTTTAATTTTTTTCTTTGTATTTAATGTTTGATAGTTTGATTAATATGTGTCTTGGCATATTTCTCCTTGGATTTATCCTGTATGGTGCTCTCTGTACTTCCTGGACTTGACTGACTAATTCCTTTACCATATTAGGTAAGTTTTCAACTATGATCTCTTCAAATATTTTCTCAGTCCCTTGCTTTTTCTCTTCTTCTTCTTGCACCCCTATAATTTGAATGTTGGTGCATTTAATGTTGTCCCAGAAGTCTCTGAGACTGTCCTCAAATTTCTTCATTCTTTTTTCTTCATTCTGCTCCATGGTAGTTATTTCCACTATTTTATCTTCCAGGTCACTTATCCGTTTTTCTGCCTCAGTTATTCTATTCTTGACTCCTTCTAGAGAATTTTTAATTTCATTTATTGTGTTGTTCATCTTTGTTTGTTTGCTCTTTAGTCCTTGTAAGTCCTTGTTAAACATTTCTGGTATTTTCTCCATTTTATTTCCAAGATATTGGATCATCTTTACTATCATTACTCTGAATCCTTTTTCAGGTCGACTGCCTATTTCCTCTCCATTTGTTTGTTCTGGTGGGTTTTTACCTTGCTCCTTCATCTGCTGTGTGTTTCTCTGTCTTCTCATTTTGCTTAACTTATTGCATTTGAGGTCTCCTTTTCACAGGCTGCAGGTTCGTAGTTTCTGTTGTTTTTGGTATCTGCCCCCAGTGGCTAAGGTTGGTTCAGTGGGTTGTGTAGGCTTCATGGTGGAGGGGACTGGTACCTGTGTTCTGGTGGATGAGGCTGGATCTTGTCTTTCTGGTGGGCAGGACTGTGTCTGGTGGTGTGTTTTGGGGTGTTTGTCAACTTACTATGATTTTAGGCATCCTTTCTGCTGATGGGCGGCGTTGTGTTCCTATCTTGCTAATTGTTTGGTAGGAGGTGTCCAGCACTGGAGCTTGCTGCTTATTGAGTGCAGCTGGGTCATAACTCTTTGATATTACATGGGGCTTGGAGGTCTCTGGTTGTCTAATGCTCTGAGCTCAGCTCTCCCACCTAAGAGCCTCAGGCCTGGCACCCACTCGGAGCACCAAGGCCATGTCAACCACACGGCCAGGTACGTGGGGAGTCTGTTGCATTTTGGGAAGTCTGAGTCTTCTGCCAGCCTTCAGTAGTTGTCCTGTTGGAGTTGTTCCACATGTAGATGTAGTTTTGATGTATTTGTGGGGAGGGAGGTGATCTCCATGTCTTACTCCTCCACCACCTTGAAGGTCTCCCCACTCATTTCAGTTTTGAGAGTTCCACCCTCATTGCTTAACCACCTCCTAAAGGTCTCCACCTCTTTATACCATTATGTTTGGGGGTTAGGGTTTCAAAATATAAATTTTGGGGGGAACAAACTCAGACCATAACAGACATTGCAAAAGAAGTACTTCCTTATCACAGATTTGGAGAAATAGAGGAAAAAGTGTCACCATGCTTCTACCATGCAGAGACAACTGATTTGGCTTTATATCATTCCAGCCTTTTTATTCTATACATATTTTTTAAATTATTGTATCTATATAGTACACAACATTTTTTCTTTTTTGTATTTTAGGGACTAGAAGTGATGCACTTTATTTTTTTTTTAAACATCTTTATTGGAATACAGTTACTTTACAAAGGTGTGCTAGTTTCTGCTTTATAACAAGGTGAATCAGCTATACATATACATGTATCCCCATATCTCTTCCCTCTTGCGTCTCCCTCCCTCCAACCCTCCCTATCCCACCTCTCTAGGTGGTCACAGAGCACTGAGCTGATCTCCCTCTGCTATGCGGCTGCTTCCCACTAGCTATTGGTTTTATATTTGGTAGTGTATATATGTCCATGCCACTCTATCACTTTGTCACAACTTACCCTTCCCCACCCCCCCCCCATGTCCTCAAGTCCATTCTCTAGTAGGTCTATGTCTTTATTCCCCTCCTGCCCCTAGGTTCTTCATGACCTTTTTTTTTTTTTTTAGATTCCATATATATGTGTTAGCATACGGTATTTGTTTTTCTCTTTCTGACTTACTTCCCTCTGTATGACAGACTCTAGGTCCATCCACCTCACTACAAATAACTCAATTTCGTTTCTTTTTATGGCTGAGTAATATTCCATTGTATATATGTGCCACATCTTCTTTAAACATTCATCTGTCGATGGACACATAGGTTGCTTCCATGTTCTGGCTGTTGTAAATAGAGCTGGAATGAACATTGTGGTACATGACTCTTTTTGAATTATGGTTTTCTCAGGGTATATGCCCAGTAGTGGGATTGCTGGGTCATATGGTAGTTCTATTTGTAGTTTTTTAAGGAACCTCCATACTGTTCTCCATAGTGGCTGTATCAACTTACATTCCCACCAACAGTGCAAGAGTGTTCCCTTTTCTCCACACCCTCTCCAGCATTTATTGTTTCTAGATTTTTTGATGATGGCCATTCTGACTGGTGTGAGATGATATCTCATTGCAGTTTTGATTTGCATTTCTCCAATGATTAATGATGTTGAGCATTCTTTCATGTGTTTGCTGGCAATCTGTATATCTTCTTTGGAGAAATGTCTATTTAGGTCTTCTGCCCATTTTCGGATTGGGTTATTTGTTTTTTTGATATTGAGCTGCTTGTAAATTTTGGAGATTAACTCTTTGGCAGTTGCTTCATTTGCAAATATTTTCTCCCGTTCTGAGGGTTGTCTTTTCGTCTTGTTTATAGTTTCCTTTGCTGTGCAAAAGCATTTAAGTTTCATTAGGTCCCATTTGTTTATTTTTGTTTTTATTTCCATTTCTCTAGGAGGTGGGTCAAAAAGGATCCTGTTGTGATTTATGTCAAAGAGTGTTCTGCCTGTGTTTTCCTCTAAGAGTTTTATAATGTCTGACTTTCCATTTAGGTCTTTAATCCATTTTGAGTTTATTTGTGTGTATGGTGTTAGGAAGTGTTCTAATTTCATTCTTTTGCATGTAGCCATCCAGTTTTCCCAGCACCACTTATTGAAGAGGTTCTCTTTTCTCCATTGTATATTCTTGTCTCCTATATCAAGAATAAGGTTGCCATATGTGTGTGGGATTACCTTTGGGCTTTCTCTCCTGTTCCATTGATGTATATTTCTGTTTTTGTTCCAATACCATACTGTCTTGATTACTGTAGCTTTGTATTATAGTCTGAAGTCAGGGAGCCTAATTCCTCCAGCTCCAGTTTTATTTCTCAAGATTGCTTTGGCTCTTTGAGGTCTTTTGTGTTTCCATTCAAATTGTGAAATTTTTTGTTCTAGTTCTGTGAAAAATGCCAGTGGTAGTTGATTCTTCAAATCCAAGAGCATGGTATGTCTCTCCATGTATTTGTATCATCTTTAATTTCTTTCAGCAGTGTCTTATAGTTTTCTGCATACAGGGCTTTCATCTCCTTAGATAGGTTTATTCCTAAGTATTTTATTCTTTTTGTTGCAGTGGTAAATGGGAGTATTTCCTTAATTTCTCTTTCAGATTTTTCATCATTAGTGTATAGGAATGCCAGAGATTTCTGTGCATTAATTTTGTATCCTGCTGGTTTACCAAATTCATTGATTAGCTCTAGTAGTTTTCTGGTAGCATCTTTAGCATTCTCTATGTATAGTATCATGTCATCTGCAAACAGTGACAGCTTTACTTCTTCTTTTCCAATTTTGATTCCTTTTATTTCTTTTTTTTCTCTGATTGCTGAGGGTAAAACTTCCAAAACTATGTTGAATAAGAGTGGTGAGAGTGGGCAACCTTGTCTTGTTCCTGATCTTAGTGGAAATGGTTTCAGTTTTTCATCATTGAGGACGATGTTGGCTGTGGGTTTGTTATATATGGCCTTTATTATGTTGAGGTAAGTTCCCTCTGTGCCTACTTTCTGGAGGGTTTTTATCCTAAATGGATGTTGAATTTTGTTGAAAGCTTTTTCTGCATCTATTGAAATGATCATATAGTTTTTATCCTTCAGTGTGTTAATACGGTGTATCACATTGATTGATTTTTGTATATTGAAGAATCCTTGCGTTTGTGGGATAGACCCACTTGCTCATGGTGTTTGATCCTTTTAATGTGCTGTTGCATTCTGTTTGCTAGTATTTTGTTGAGGATTTTTGCATCTATGTTCATCAGTGATATTGGCTTGTAGTGTTCTTTCTTTGTGACATCATTGTCTGGGTAGTATACAACATTTTAGAAACTACATATTTTTCTCTTAGCATTTTCAGATCTCTCATGTGGCCAATGTCGTGTGGATTTTAGTGACTAAATTATGTTTGCTGATTAGATTGTTCCTCAATTTATATAACCAACCTCTTTTTTATGTCTTATGTTGTTTCATGCTGTTTTAAACTTTTAAATTTTCAGAAAGATAATTAGATGATCTTTATAGTTTAGATCATTAACTTGACATATATTTCCCAATCTGAATTATTAATTCAGGGTATGAACACTTTAGATGAGTTGGTTTTATTGACTTATGTGAAGCCCAGTGACAAGGACATGGTTTAAGCCACACATTCAGTTTGGGAAGAGTAATCCAGTAGAGAGATCTTAACACACCATATCCATTCACAATTCGTAAATGCTAGGTTTTCTCAAGTAGAATTAAGAAGTGATGGGTTTGAAAATATTTCAACCAATACTCCATGGTTATTTTTACTGCTTTGGCTTTTTTTTTTTTTTGATTGTCCACCATGCTTTAATGTTAATTCGGCAGCATATCTTGAAAACATCAGAATGCTGTTTTCTCACTCGTGTATTGCATTTGGAGCTCAGAGTTACATGAACAGAAAAACTCTTAATATAAATCTTGAGTAAATTTGTCCCTGTGATGCTGTGAATTTTGATGGGCTCTCCTGAGGCTGACATGTCTGTCGGGGTGCGGGTATCTGCCAGGTGTCAGGTAGAGGAGAGAATGCTAGATTCAAAATCAAACGACTCCAGTCCAACTCCCATGATTTCACTCACGTGTCCCATCTCTCTTCCTTGAGTCTCCCTTCCTCTAGCAAAATGAGGATACTCACACCTGCCCTCTGGCCTGGAATCCTGTTAAGTGTCACCCAGAAATGTTCACCAGTAGAGTAGGTGTCCTTCGACCACCCAAGTAAATCAATAGCCCTCTGGTCTTGGAGAAGAAAATTAGCAAATTCTCTTCTAAGGGCTACATAGGTGGAGCCAAAGTAAATGGTAAGATTATGGGCAGGAGGCATTTTTCTTATTCAAGTCCACAGCATGAAGGAAAACAATTGGTATTTCTGCTCCAAGTGCATATATCTGGTCCTTCTGATAATATGATGAGGAGGTAGCACCCCTGGAGTGACGTTTTTCCCTTTAAATCCTTTTATATACTGAACGATCTCCCTGTTGCTTTTCAGGGGGAATTTTTATTTTTTTTTACAGCAGGTTCTTATTAGTCATCAATTTTGTTCACGTCAGTGTATACATGTCAATCACAATCACCCAATTCATCACACCCCCACCCCCAAGCCCCGTGGCTTTCCCCCCTTGGTGTCCATATGTTTGTTCTCTACATCTGTGTCTCAATTTCTGCCCTGCAAACCAGTTCATCTGTACCATTTTTCTAGGTTCCACATATATGCGTTAATACACAATATTTGTTTTTCTCTTTCTGACTTACTTCACTCTGTATGACAGTATCTGGATCCATCCATGTCTCAACAAATGACCCAATTTCTTTCCTTTTTATGGCTGAGTAATATTCCATTCTGTATATGTACCACATCTTCTTTATCCATTCATCTGTCGATGGGCATTGTTGCTTCTATGACGTGGCTATTGTAAATAGTGCTGCAATGAACCTTGGGGTGCATGTGTCTTTTTGAATTGTGGTTTACTCTGGGTATATGCCCAGTAGTGGGATTGCTGGATCATATGGTAATTCTATTTTTAGGTTGTTTTTTTTTTTTTTTGCGGTATGCGGGCCTCTCACTGTTGTGGCCTCTCGTGTTGTGGAGCATAGGCTCTGGATGTGCAGGCTCAGTGGCCATGGCTCACGGGCCCAGCCGCTCCATGACATGTGCGGTCTTCCTGGACCAGGGCACAAACCCGTGTCCCCTGCATTGGCAGGTGGACTCTCAACCACTGCACCACCAGGGAAGCCCTATGTTTAGTTTTTTAAGGAACCTCCATACTGTTCTCCATAGTGGCTGTATCAGTTTACATTCCCACCAACAGTGAAAGAGGGGCCCCTTTTCTCCAAACCCTCTCCAGCATTTGCTGTTTGTAGATTTTCTGATGAAGACCATTATAACTGGTGTGAGGTGATACCTCGTTGTAGCTTTGATTTGCATTTCTCTAATAGTTAGTGATGTTGAGCAGCTTTTCATGTGCTTCTTGCCCATCTGTATGTCTTCTTCGGAGAAATGTCTATTTAGGTCTTCTGCCCATTTTTGGATTGATTTGTTTTTTTAATATTGAGCTGCATGAGCTGCTTGTAAATTTTGGAGATTAACCCTTTGTCCGTTGATTTGTTTGCAAATATTTTCTCCCATTCTGATGGTTGTCTTTTTGTCTTGTTTATGGTTTCCTTTGCTGTGCAAAAGCTTTTAAGTTTCATTAGGTCCCATTTGTTTATTTTTGTTTTTATTTCCATTGCTCTAGGAGACAGATCCAAAAAGATATTTCTGTGGTCTGTGTCCAAGAGTGTTCTGCCTATGTTCTCTGCTAGGAGTTTTATAGTATCTGGTGTTACATTTAAGTCTTTAAACCATTTTGAGTTTATTTTTGTTTATGGTGTTAGAGAATGTTCTAATTTCATTCTTTTATATGTAGCTGTCCAGTTTTCCCAGCACCACTTACTGAAGAGGCTGTCTTTTCTCCATTGTATATCCTTGTCACCTTTCTCATAGATTAGTTGACCATAGGTGCATGGGTTTATCTCTGGGCTTTCTATCCTGTTCCATTGATCTATAGTTGTGTTTTTGTGCCAGTACCATACTGTTTTGATTACTGTAGATTTGTAGTATAGTCTGAAGTCAGGGAACCTGATTCTTCCAACTCTGTTTTTCTTTCTCAAGATTGCTTCGTCTATGGGTGTTTCCATACAAATTTTAAAATTATTTGCTCTACATCGGTGAAAAATGCCATTAGTAATTTGATAGGAATTACATTGACTCTGTAGGTTGCCTTGGGTAGTATAGTCATTTTGACAATATTGATTCTTCCAATCGAAGAACACCGTATGTCTTTCCACCATTTGTTTGGTCATCTTTGATTTTTTCATCAGTGTAAAGACATTGAATTTTTAGAAAAACAAACAAAACAAAACAAAAAACCCTGAAACCCAAAACCTTCCCACAGAAAAAACTCCAGATGCAGATGGCTTCACAGGCAAATTAATGCTACTTAATTTTAAGACAAGAATTTTAACACATTCAATAAAATGTGTTATTGGTATTAAGATAGGATGAATGGAGTAATGGAACAGAATAAACATTCCATAATAAACCTCTATATATTTGAACAGTTGAGTTTTGATGAATGTGCAAGAGCAATTAGTGAATGGCACCAGAACAATTGGATATCTTGATGCAAAAAATGATCCTGAATCCATACCATACACCATATGCAAAAATCAACTCAATATGGATCAAAGATTTAACTGTAAGATCTAAAAGTATGAAATCTTCATCAGCTTGAATGGCAAAGGATTTTTAGCTATGACACCAATAGCACAATCCATAAGAGAAAAATTATACAAATCAAACTTCACCTAAATTAAGAACTTCTGCACTTCAAAAGATACTATTGAGAGAATGAAAAGACAAGCTGCAGATAGCAAGGAAATATTTGTAAAGTATATATCTTATAAGAGACTTATATCCAGAATTTATAAAGAACTCTTATAACCTATAATAAAAAAACAAACCATCTCCTCACCACCAAAAGAAGGCAAAGGTTTTTAAGAGATGCCACCAAAAAAGAAAAACAAATGGCAAACAAGTACATGAAAATGTATTCAGCATTATTTGTCATTAGGGAAATGCAAGTTAAAATAAAAATGAGATACTATTATATACCTATTAGAAAGGCTAAAACTAAAAATTCTGACATACACTTGTATGTTGGCAAAGATGTGGAAAAACTGGAACCCTCATACACTGTTGCTGTGATTGTAAAACTGTACATCTACTTTGAAAAAGAGTCTGGCAGTTTCTTAAAAATTTAAATGAGCACCTACCATTTGATCTAGCTATTCTACTCCTAGGTGTTTATCTAAGAGAAATGAAATCATGCAGCCCTACAAAGACATATATGCAAGTGTTCATAGCAGCATTATTTCTTATAGCCAAATTGGCAGTAGCCCAATGTCCATCAACAGGTGAATGGGTAAACAAAATGTAGTATTTCCATTCAATGGAATACTACTCAGCAATGAAAAGGGATGAACTATTGATGCATATTATAAAGTAGGTGAATTTCATTATAATTATGCTGAGTGAAAGAAGCCAGTCAAAACTAGAGTATATACTGTATGATTCCATTTGTGTAAAACTTTAGAAACTGAAATCTAAAGTATTAAAATAGAAAGCAGATCAGTGGTTATGAGGGACTGGATGAGAGGTGTGGAGAGGAAGGAGGGTGGGATTAAAAAGGGCTACAAGTATTCATTTAAAGGTGGTTATCTTGACTGACGTGAGGATTTCCCAGGTGAAAACATGTATCAAAATTCATCATATTGTATAATTTAAATACGTGCAGTTAGTTTTATGTCAATTTTGTTTCAATAAAGCTGTTGAAAATAAAATAAATCTAATAAAATATACTAGAAAAAGCCTTGGCTTGAAGAATAATATACCCACATACATTTGACTCTTTTTAAGGATATGCTGATATACTACTTTGAACTATTTATACATTTCCAAGATACTAGATTTAGGGCAGTGAACCTAAGCTTTTGGGATGCCTGACCTAAAACTTTTTTGAAATATGGCTTTTGAAAATATGACTATTTTCATAATAGTTTCACTCAATGCCTCAATTAGTCTTCAGTAGCAAACCAAATGCTTGGAAAAGGCACTCTCAGAGAAGTTAGTTAAGTCTTTCTGTATACTTCCCAGCTTCTGAATTGATGTCTTTGCTGAGAAGCAGGCCTACATGGAGTGTGCTCTTCATTAGGTTAAGTGTTTCAGCTGCAATGTACTTTCAGCTGCAATGATTATAAGCACCACCATCACCACCACCACCACCACCACCAATAAAATACCAGTAGCCAAAAGTGATTGAGTGCTTGCTATGCATGAAGCACTGTTCTAAGTATTTTACATGTATTAAGCCATTTAATACTCCCAGTAACCCTATGAGGTAGAAACTGCTATCCCAATTTACAGAAGAAATTGAGACACAAAGAGGTACAAATATCAAATTATCTGACTAGAATTGGCATAAACAAATACATTTTTGTTTATTTACACTATAACTTCTCTATAACAAGTCCATAGATAGTGCATTCCATGATTGATCCTAGGGTCAACAGCATATGGGCCCTAGATGAGCTTTTTGCACTTTTATGTCTTTGTATCATGACCACAAGATGGATGCTGTGCCTCTAAGCATCTCTTCCTCATTTAATAATATTCAAAGCAGGAAAAAGGGGGTGGGAAGGAGCTATCCTTCTCGTAAGTTTCTTTTCATCAGATAAATATATATTTGCTAGAAGCACATTGGCAAAAATCTCTTTAAAATTTATTAGCTAGAGTTTATTCACATAGCCCTTCCAAGCCATCTTCTACCATGAAAGGCAAGTTCTCTTAGAGAAGAAAAAGGATGATGAGAATGACTGTAGGGTTGCCAACCAACAGTGGCTGGGCCACTTTGATATATCCTGTCAGCAACCCTAGATTACATTCGCAGTCCTGGCTCCCTGACATTTCAAGAGCTGTAAATTTATAGGTGAAAATCCTTTGTCCTCCTTAGTTACTTTCTCATTTTGAGAAAAACTTCCCATATCGGTTGAAGTTTACCAAAGACAAATAATAAAAGCATATTATATTTATATTGAAAAGAGAGATAAAGAGCCAAAAGAGAGTGATTTATTAATTCAGTCTTTCATTAATTAAATCAATTAATTTATTGATTTACTCATTCCAAATATGAATGTTTGTCATTCTGCACTAGTAGAGTTTGATGCTAGTTGACGAGGTCAAGATCAATGCTATACTACAGAACTGCGATGATGGAAATGGTTTGTCTATGCTGTCACATATGGTAGCCACTAGCCACATATGACCTACTGAGTGCTTGAAATATGGCTAGTGTGACTGAGGAACCGAACTTTTAGTTTTAATTCATTTAAATTTAAATAATCACATGTAGCTAGTGTTTACTGTACTGGAAAGCGCAAATGTAGAACAAGGAAATATTTTTTTTTCATTTCCTTGTTTCTGTTTATTCTCTCATTTGAGACATTACTGCATGATGTAATTCTCAACCTTAGTTTTGCAGTTTCTTTAAAGCATTTAGTTATCACATCAAATTATTGTTTTTTCCTTAACTTCAAACACAAATGTTTTTAAGCTGGAGAAGAGATAGAGATTAGAAAATAGAGTGTCACAAAGTCAAAACACAGAACATCACAAATTGAAATTTTGTGCACTTTTGTCCTTGTCAGTGATTGTTACTTTAAATACATGATTATTCATCTATTGTAAGCTATCACCTTCTAAATTTATTATTTTCAGTTTAGACCAATTTACTACATGTTTTCCTTTTGTACCAGGGTGTATTTTTCTTCTTTTGTTTTTTTCACTTTTTTTTCCCCTGAATTATTCTCTTTTAATTGAAGTATAGTTGATTTACCATATTGTATTAGTTTTAGTAAAGTGATTTCAGTTATTTTTTTCAGATTATAAGTTTGGTTATAGGTTATTATAAGATAATTGAATATAATTCCCAGTGTTATACAGTAAATTCTGTTCCTTATCTATTTTATGTATAGTAGTTAGTATCTGTTAATCCCATAGTCCTAATTTGTCCCTCCCTGCCCCCTCTCCCCTTTGGTAACCATAAGTTTGTTTTCTATGTCTGTGAGTCTCTTTCTGTTTTGTATATAGATTCATTTGTATTATTTTTAGATTCCACATATAAGTGATATCATAGAATATTGGTCTTTCTCTGACTACTTTGCTAAGTGTAATATTCTCTAGGTTCATCCATGTTGCTGCAAGTGGAAATATTTCATTCTTTTCTGTGGCTGACTAATATTCCATTATATATATATATACCACATCTTCTTAGGCTAATCGTCTGTTAATGGACACTTGGGTTGTTTCCATGTCTTAGCTATTTTAGTGCTACTATGAACATTGGGGTGCATGTATCTTTTGCAATTAGAGTTTTCATTTTTTCTGGATATATACCCAGGAGTGGGGTTGCTGGATTATATGGTAACTCTATTTTTAGTTTTTAATGGAAACTCCATACTGTTTTTCATAGTGGCTTCAGCAATTTACATTCCCACCAAAAGTGTAGGAGGATTCCCTTTTCTCCACACCCTTTCCAGCATTTATTATTTGTTGACTTTTTGATAATAGCCATTCTGACTGGTGTGAGGTGATACCTCAGTGTAGTTTTGATTTGCATTTCTCTAATAATTAGTGATGTTGAGCATCTTTTAATGTGCCTGTTGGCCATCTGTATGTTATTTGGGAAAATATCTGTTTAGGTCTTCGGCCCATTTTTTCATTGGGTTGTTTGTTTTTTCGATATTGTGTTGTATGAGCTGTTTGTATATTTTGGATATTAACCCTTTGATGGTCACATTGTTTCCAAATATTTTCCCCCACTCCGTAGGTTGTCTTTTCATTTTGTTTATGGTTTCCTTTGCTGTGCAAAAGCTTTTAAGTTTAATTAGGCTCCATTTGTTAATTTTTGCTTTTATTTCTTTTGCGTTGGGAGACGGATCTAAGAAAGTATTGCTATGATTTATGTCCAAGAATGTTTTCCCTATGTTCTCTGCTGGGACTTTTATGTTGTCATGTCTTATATTTATGTCTTTAAACTATTTTGAGTTTATTTGTGTATACGGTGTGAGGGAATGTTCTAACTTCATTGAGTTACATGTAGCTGTCTAGCTTTCCCAACACCACTTGTTGGAGAGACTATCTTTTCTCCATTGTATATTCTTTTTTTTTTTTAGTCTATTTATTTTTGGCTGCGTTGGGTCTTTGTTGCTGTGTGTGGGCTTTCTCTGGTTGTGGTGAGCAGGGGGCTACTCTTCATTGCGGTGCAGGGGCTTCTCATTGCAGTGGCTTCTCTTGTTGTGGAGCATGGGCTCTAGGTGCGTGAGCTTCAGTAGTTGTGGCACATGGGCTCAGTAGTTGTGGCTCATGGGCTTAGTTGCTCCATGGCATGTGGGATCCTCCCGGACCAGGGCTTGAACCCGTGTACCCTGAATTGGCAGGCGGATTCTTAACCACTGCGCCGCCAGGGAAGCCCTCCATTGTATATTCTTGCTTCCTTTGTTGAAGATTAATTGACCATAGGTGTGTGGACTTATTTCTGGGCTCTCTATTCTGTTCCACTGATTTGTATGTATGTTTTTGTATCAATATCATGCTGTTTTATTACTGTAGGTTTGAAGTATAATCTGAAGTCTGGAAGGGTTATGCCTCCAGCTTTGGTCTTTTTCCTCAGGATTTCTTTGGCAATTCTGGGTCTTTTGTGGTTCCATAGAAAATTTTAGATTATTTATTCTCGTTATGTGAAAAATGTCATTTGTATTTTGATAGGAATTGCATTAAATCTATAGATTGCTTTGTGTAGTATGGCCATTTTAACAGTATTAATTCTTCCAATATAAGAGCATGGGATATCTTTCCATTTGTTTGAATCATGTTCAGTTTCCTTTATCAGTGTTTTATAGTTTTTAGCATATTGGTCTTTTACCTCCTTGGTTAAGTTTTCATAGATATTTTTCTTGGGATGTGATTTTAAATGAGTTTTTTTTAACTTTCTCTTTTTGACATTTCATTGAAAGTGTAAAAAATGCAACAGACTTCTGTATATTAATCTTGTATCCTGCTTCCTTGCTGAATTCATATATTAGTTCTTATAGTTTTTGTGTGGAGGCTTTAGGGTTCTACATACAGAGTATCATGTCATCTGCAAATAGTAACAGTTTTACCTCTTCCTTTCCAACTTGGATACCTTTAATCTCTTTTTCTTGTCTGACTACTGTGGCTAGGATTGCCAATACTATGTTGAATAGAAGTGGTGAGAGTGATAATCCTTGTCTTGTTCCTGAATTTAGCAGGAAAGCTTTCAGGTTTTCACTGTTGAGTGTTATGTTGGCTGTGGGTTTGTCATAAATGACTTTTATTATCTTGAGATATAGTCTCTCTATATCCACTTTGGTGAGGGTTTTTATCATGAATAGATGTTGAATTTTGTCAAATGCTTTTTCTGTATCTCTTGAGATTATAATGTGGTTTTTGTCTTTTCTTTTGTTAATGTAGTGTATCACACTGATTGAGTTGTGTATGTTGAATTATCCTTGCCACCCTGGAATAAATCCAACTTGATTATGGTGTTTGATCCTTTTTATGTATTGTTGGATTTGGTTTGCTAATATTTTGTTGAGGATTGTTACATCTATATTCATCAAAGATATTGGCCTGTAATTTTTTTTTTTTTTTGTAATGTCTTTGTTTGGCTTTGGTGTCAGGATGATAGCGGCTTCATAGAATTAATTTGGGAATGTTCCTTCATCTTCAATTTTTTGGAATATTTTGAGCAGGATAGATCTAAGTTCTTTGTATGTTTGGTAGAGTTCCCCAGTGAAGTCATCTGGCCCTGGACTTTTGTTTGCAGGGAGTTTTGTTTGGTTTTTTTTTGTTTCTTTGTTTTTTTCTTTTGCGGTACGTGGGCCTCTCACTGTTGTGGCCTCTCCCGTTGCATAGCACAGGCTCTGGAAGTGCAGGCTCAGTGACCATGGCTCATGGGCCTAGCCGCTCAATGGGATGTGGGATCCTCCCGGACCGGGGCACGAACCCGTGTCCCCTGCATCGGCAGGTGGACTCTCAACCACTGCGCCACCAGGGAAGCCCTGTTTGTTTTTTTATTACAGACTATTTCACTTAGTGATTGGTCTATTCAGATTATCTGTTTCTTCTTGACTCAGTTTTGGCAGGCTGTATGATTCTAGAAATTTGTCCATTTCTTCTAGGTTGTCCAATTTATTGGCATATAACTATTCCTAGTAGTCCCTTATGATTTTTTTTTGTATTTCTGTGGTATTAGTTGTTATTTCTCCTCTTTCATTTCTTATTTTATTTGTTTGAGTCCTCTCTTTTCTTTTTGGTGAGCCTGACTAGAGGTTTGTTGATTTTTTATCTTTTCAAAAAAACCAGCTCTTGGTTTTATTGATCTTTCCTATTGTTTTTTAATCTCTATTTTATTTATTTCCTCTCTGGTAGTTATTATTTCCTTCCTTTTGCTGACTTTGTGTTTTGTTCGTTCTTCCTTTTTGTAATTCTTTTAGGTAGTAGGTTAGGTTGTTTATTTCAGATTTTTCTACTTTCTTGAGGAAGGTCTGAATTTCCCTCTTAGAACTGCTTCTGCTGCATCTCATAGATTTTTTTTAAGGTTTTGTTTTCATTTTCATTTGTCTCAAGGTACTTTCTGATTTCTGTTTTTTCTTTTAATTTTAAAAATGTTTACTATTTTATTTATTTATTTATTTTTTGGCTGCGTTGTGTCTTCGTTGCTGCGCCCGGGCTTTCTCTAGTTGCAGTGAGTGGGGCCTACTCTTCATTGTGGTGCGCAGACTTCTCATTGCAGTGGCTTCTCTTGTTGTGGAGCACGGGCTCTAGGTGCATGGGTTTCAGTAGTTGCAGCACGTGGGTTCAGCAGTTGTGGCGCATGGTCCCCAGAGTGCGCGGGCTTTAGTAGTTGTGGTGCGTGGGCTCAGTTGTTGTGGCGTGTGGGCTCTAGGGTGCATGGGCTTCAGTAGTTGTGGCTCGTGGGCTCTAGAGCTCAGGCTCAGTAGTTGTGGTGCATGGGCTTAGTTGCTCCATGGCATGTGGGAGCTTCCCAGATCAGGGATCGAACCCTTGTCCCCAGCATTGGCAGGTGGATTCTTAACCACTGTGCCACCAGGGAAATCCCTGATTTCTGTTTTTTTATTTCATTGTTGACCCATTGGTTTTTTAGTAGGGCATTGTTTAGTCTCCATATGTTTGTTCCTTTCTCATTTTTCTTTCTGTGGTTGATTTCCAGTTTCATATTGTTGTTGTCAGAGAAGATGCTTATAATAATTTCTGTTCTCTTAAATTTGTTGATGGTTGTTTTGTGACCTAGTATGTGGTCTATCCTAGAGAACCTTACGTGTGTGCTTTAATGGAATGTGTATTCTAGTTTTTTTGGATGTAGTGTCCTGTCAATATCAATTAAGTCCAACCGGTCTCTGTGTCATTTAGGACCTCCATTGCCTTGTTGATTTTCTGTCTGGAAAAATCTGTCCATTGATGTCAGTGGGTATTAAAGTCTCCTACTATTACTGTATTATTGTCATTTTCTCCCTTTAAGTCTGTTAGTATTTGCTTTATATATTTAGGTGCTCCTATATTGGGTGCATATATGTTAATGAGTGTACTATCCTCTTCTTGCATTGATCCCTTTATCATTATATAATGCCCTTCTTAGTTTTTATTTATGGGCTTTGCTTTAAAGTCTATTTTGTCTGATATGAGTATTGCTACCCCAGCTTTCTTGTCATTTCAATTTGTATGAAATCTATCTTTCCACCCCTCATTTTCTGTTTGTGTGTGTCCTTTGCCCTGAAGTGAGTCTCTTGTAGGCAGCACCTTGTACGTTCTTGTTTCATCCAAACTCCCACTCTATGTTTTGATCAGAGCATTTTTCCCATTGACACTTAAATTAATTATTGATAGGTATGTACTTATTGCCATTTTAATCCTTGTTTTCCAGTTGTTTTTGTCATTCTTCTTTGTTCATTTCTTCTTCTTTTTGTTTTTCCTGTTGTGGTTTGATGATTTTCTTTTGTAGTATATTCCTTTCTTTTTGTTTTTTGTGAACCTATTGTATATTTTTGATTTGTGGTTACCACGGAGTTCAAGTATGTTGATCCTTAACTGAATCTATTTGCTTTAAACTGGTAGTCATTCAAGTTCAAACATTCTAAAAGATCTACATTTTTATACTCCACTCCCCCATATTTTGTGATTTTGATGTCCTATTTTACAGCCTCATGCTTATCCTTTTACTGTTAATTATAATCACTTTTATAATTTTTGATTATTTTTAAATCTATGTACATGTTTATTTAAGTGATTTTCAATCCTTTTATATATTTGCCTTTCCTATTGTGATTTTCCCTTGCCTATAGATTCTTTCTTTTCTTCTATTTAGAGAAGACCCTTCAGTAATTCTTTTAGGTTAGATTTACTACTGATAAATTCTTTAGTTTTTGCTTGTCTGAGAAATTTTTAATCTCTCCTTCTATTCTAAATGATAATCTTGCTTGATAGAATACCCTAGGTTGTAGGTTTTTCCCTTTTAGCACCTTGAATATATCATGCCATTCCCTTCTCGCTTGCAAAGTTTCTGCAGAGAAACCAGCTAATAGCTTTATGAGGGTTCCCTTGTAACTGACTCTTTGTGTTTCTCTTGCTGCCTTCAGAATCCTCTATTTAACTTTTGCCATTTTAATTATATGTTTTAGTGTGGGTCTGTTTGGGATTATTCTGTTTGGGACCCACTGTGCTTCATGTACCTGGATATCTGTTTCCTTCTTTAAGTTTGGTAAGTTTTTGGCCATAATTTCTTCAAATACATTTTTGATCTTCTTCTCTTTCTCTACTTCTGGAACCCATATTATGCGTAGGTTGGCACATTTTATATTATCCCATATGTCTTATATGTTGCTCATTTTTTTCATTTGTCTTTCTGTTTGCTGTTCTGATTGTATGATTTCCATTATTCTCTCTTCTAGATCACTTATTCATTCTTCCGTGTCATTTAGTCTGCTATTCATTGCTTCTAGATTGGTTTTTATCTCAGCAATTGAATTGTCTATTTTGATTGGTTTATTTTTATAGTTTCTAGTTCCTTGTTACTGTGATCTGAATTTCTATCAATAATCTTTATTTAGTTAGCATTTTCATTACCTCCTTTTTGACCTTGGGGTCTAGTAGGCTGGTGAGCTCTCTTTCATTATCTGTTCTTTCAGGGATTTCTCTTGTTCTTTTAATTGGGAGTGATTCCTCTGCCTTTTCATTTTACTTAACTTTCTCTGTCTCTCTGAATTTATGAGAAACAGTTATGTACTGTGGTCTTGAAGTGGTATTTTTATGTGGGAGCATCCCTGTGTAGACTGTGTATGTCCAATATCTTTGGTGTGAGGGCTGGTTTTGGTATGGACACCAGTCACATCTTTCCTCAAGGTGTGCTTCTCAGTGTCCCCCTCGTAAGGGGTATGGTTGGTGTTGTAGTATCTGGAGCCTGTGCTGGATGTGAGGTAGGGCTTCCTGGCTGTCACCATCCTGTCAGGGGTGGGGTCTGCTTCCCAGTTGTTGGAGGAGAAGCCCTGAGGGTTGGGCTTGATCAGGCTCTGTTGCTCTTGGGTGTGTGTCTTGCCTTGAAGGAGGTGATTGCTGAAACAAGTGAGGCCCTTGCAGTCACAGCAAACTGTGTGCCACCTGTGCAGGTGTTCATGGTTCTGCTCAGAAGCAGCCCACGTTTGCTTCCCTTTCTCTGTTGTGTTCGTCCAAGATCTAGTTCAAGGCTGCAGTGGGGAGTAGGCTCGGGCTGGGGCTCAGAGCATTGTGGCTGCAGGAAATGAGGTGACTGCTCTCTTTCCTGAGATCTGGGCTGCCTCTGTGGCAGATTTATCCCAGGACCTGTCTGCCCCAGATCTAGCCCAAAGCTGCAGTGTAGAGTCGGTAAAGCTGGGGTGCTCTCACTGGGAGATGAACTGCTGCATACATGCTGACAATGGCTGTCACTCCTCCACCTAGACCACACCCCAGGCCCTCTGAGCTCTCTGTGTAGCTAGACGAGTCCTCTCCTGGGGTCTGTCTGCTCAGTGATCAGTGCTTAGCCACCGTATGCTCCTGTGACGCTGCCAGTGTATGCACTGACAGTGTACTCACTGACACTGGCCTCTATGGCTCTGCCCAGATCACACCCCAGGTGCCCCTGTCTGTCTCTGCACAGTTACACTGAGTCTCTGCCCAGATCTTATGCCAGGCTGTGGCGTGCAGTGATCGGGGCCAGTATGTTTGTCCCTTTGGATTGGGAAGTGTGGTGAGGCCTCTGTCCTGATTGTCAGCAGAACAGTACACACACATTCCTTGAGAGTAGAGTCTAGGCTTCTCCAGTCCTTTTATCTGTCTCAGTGGATTTCCCAGCAGGTAAGCGGGCCTGTTTCCTCCCTGCCGGACCCCAGGACTGTGATACCCAGATTCAGCCTCGGCCTACTTGCTCCCTAGGGAGAGGGTCCACCCTTGTGGCCCTTCCCAGGGATGCAGATCCCAACCCAATGCCTTTTTTTCTGTCCTACCTTACATGGTTACGTGGAGATCCTTCTTGCAGCTTTGGTTGTATAGGAGGTTTTCTGCCAATTTCCAGTTAGTTTTCCATGAGAATTGTTCCGCATGTCGACGTATTTTTGATGTGTTGTGAGGGGAGTTGAGCTCCACGTCCTCGCGCTCCACCTCCTTGGTCCCCCTCCTCAGGGTGTATTTTTCTAATTGGATTTAGAATGTGTCCTTCCCTTTGGAATACTGTTCTATGCTTTATTTCAGTGGTAGCTATGGCCCAAAGGACCCACAAATGCATATCCTGGGGGGAGATATGACCTCAAATTGTCTTCAAAGGGGTCCTTTTTTTCCATTTCCTTATTTCTGTTCACCCTCTCATACAGACATTCCACAATGTAATTCTCAACCTCAATTTTTGCAATATCTTTAAAGAACTTAATTAACTCTGCTTGTAACCTGGGTGTCACACCTAAAAACAATGTAACAAAGTTAGGAAGTGTCCAGAGAAGTAGCACTTCCATTAAACAATAAATTAAAAAGATCCAGACTCTGTTGTTTAGGAGGCCATGATCATGGCTGTCTCATGCCAGGCTTTAGTACACATCAGGCCTCTCATATACCACATGCAATGAAGTATAAAAGACAGCCTGCTGGCAGAATCTCCTATCTAGGGTATGTTCCCAGGATCACCATGCTACTTGCCCTACCTTCTGCTGCCTCCTTATGTTTCTCATGGTCTTGAACTCCCTGATGCTGTACTCTACTTTAGGGAGCCTTCTCTGGCACATCCTCCTTTTCAGAGTCCCTTCTCTGGTTTACAAATTTGTATTCCCCACTCAGCACTTGACTCCCTCAATTTTTATATCATTTAAATCCTAGGTGGGAGATATTTCCTTCACCTGCACAAGCTCAGTTCAGTACTCAGCACTTCCACAAAGAAAGCAGAATTCAGACAAAATAAGGAAGGCAAACTTCAGAGCTCAGAGATGTACAACTTAGGTCTTAAAGAGGCCTGTTTCCAGCTTAATAAAAAGAAAGAATTCTTTACAGTTTTTTATAAATACAAGTTGCTAATTCCTTCAAAGCTATGAAGCCAAATATCTAGTCAAGATTTAGACAGACTGAAGAATGATCTGCAAACATCACTTAGTCATTTAAAGGGCCATACTTCCCTGTGGCAAAAAAGCATTGTGGAAAAGAACTTCGTGCTCTGGTCAAATGTACCCCCACTGGAGCAGGATTTTCCTCCAATTGGATCATGAGTCTCATTCAGTACGGTAATTACAGAAACAATGTTTGGGCTGAAAACATGGGACACTGGGTTTCCAGTTTCAAATATGAGTCATAATAAAAATTATTTTTATTAGCATCCCCTAGAAACCCACAGCATATCTTTGCATTTTATTAGTTGTAGATCCATAAGCCTTTAAAACTCTCTTAGCATAGGGCATTATGTATGAGAGACTCAAAAGTGTGAACAGATGGGTAAAATGACTGCACAGAGTTTACAGGCAAGATTTGAAAGACTGATGAGTTTTAGTGGAAGTCTCATTTCAAATAATGGAATTAATGTTCAACACTTAAAAAGCCAAACATAAAATGACGGAAAAGTACGAGTAGTGTTCTGGGCATCCACCTGCCTTTTGCCCACTTTCCCAAGGAGAAAATATAAATAAAGAAAGTATGCTCTACAATCATTGTACCAGAACTCCATCAGGGTTTACTGTTGTGTAGAAAAGGAAAGCAGAGAGCACATTCACAGATTCCCACTTCACCTATTTTGACACATATTTTTGACATAACTCCAGTGTGGGGTTTGTTTTATTACTTCACCTTGTTCCAGAAAAAAATGAAAGCAAGTTAGAAAACTGCATAACGACTCTAAGTAAAATAAGCAAGAAAAAAGGGTGGGGTTAAAAAAAAGCCAGGGATGATGTCAAAACATGTGCACTGCAAAGACCTATATGTACTTAATATGGGTGGGGGACACATTTGGTTCTGGTTTTCTAATGGTCTACGCAAAAAGAGAACAATGTCACAAAATAAATGCAGCTGATCAGAAAAAAGATTACATTTTTTTGGACATAAAGAACAGAGGTTTTCCCCCAGGGCTTTTCTAAAGAGGGTACTATATGATTTAATAAGCAATGTCGGCAGCACTCTTAACTATGCACGATAGTTTCGTGGCTGATTCTTACTGTGAACTTGAATGTAGGTAATGGCACTATACAAAAGATTACCTAACAAAATATTATGGAGTGGGTCAATGCTAAAGTCAAGAATTGTGAAGGGTTGGGATTTTACCGTATGTGCAAGCCAACCCGCACACTTCACGGATGATGGCAGGAGACACAAGGATGCTGGGCCAAAGACAAAGGACAGTTATTTACACCCAGCAATAGTTGTAGCCTGAATATCAGCATCTGTGCTCATTCTAGGAGCCCCAGTTTCCACAGGACCACACCAAGAGGTACAGGTGATACCTAAAAACATGCCACAGGTTATATTACAAGAAAGGAAACCCAAGCTTAGGGAACTTGAATCTTTGATAATAGACAATGAGCATGTGTTCCCTTTGCTCCAGAGGGAGACTTTATCTTTATTACATGAATCAGTAAACAAACTTCTCTCTTCCAAGGCTGTTTGCTGTAGCAACATCATTGAAAAGGTAGTCTGGAGCACAGGGAATCAGTGCCTCTTCTCATAGGACATCCAGAAATGTGAGAGACTCTTGGAGAATTACCTCCCTTCCCCAACAATCGTACATTCCAAGTCATAGTCTAGCTTTCTCTGGCTTGATACCTTTAGACAATATGGAGGAATTGAGGGATTCTGCTTCATTTGACCCTTACTCATCTTAACATATAGCATTCTTATCAGATTCTAGTCACTGGGTACAGTGATAGACAAAAACAGGCGCGGTCCCCTGCCTTCACAGAACAGAGGGAAAATACAAGTATAGTTTATGGGATTTTC